>NC_136806.1:9360966-9615966 GCF_951216825.1 Electrona antarctica
AGAAGACGAAGAGGTTGGGTTGCGCAGCTGACGGTGCCGATTCCGAGGAGGGAGACGGAGCGTTGCAATCCTATTTAAAGTCCCCATGCATGGCCGCCCTGTCGCTTAGAAATGTCACTCAATGAAAGAGTTTTGGGCCAGTTGCTCTAACTTTAATTAAGGCCAACATTGTTCATGGGACTGTAGAGGCCGGACATTGAAATCAAGCATGAAGAAAAGAAAACGTGTCATGTAGTGGGCTAAATTAATTGTTTGGGGAGTTTATGATCTTTAAATTATATATATGTATATTGAAATATATACTTTCCCAAGCAGACCCTATGGTGCATGATTTGTATACACATGGGTTAAGTACTCTGATTTAATAAATGTGTGGATATAACTATTTAGCAAAGCAATGAAGGCATGCAAGGCAACACAACACAACACAATCTTCAATGTAATATTATATTTTATTGTTGTATTGCTTTGCTTCAACTGGATGCAGGTATATTAAGTATACGGTAAACTAATGCCTAGATCCAAATAAAACCATTTTCTTATGGACACAGAATGTCTGAAAGTATAGCCACAACAAAGTCAGTATCAAAAGGCTTTTTCTTAAACAATGATAATATAATGATAATGCAGTAACATTAAAACATACTTTAATATTTAGTCATGTCTTACAGATTGTAAAATTATCATAATTGCACAGGTTCCTTCCTGTCTATACTACTAGTGTGTGTACAGTATATCCTGTGTGCCTAATACTACTGTGTGTATTCTGTCTCAGGCCTAATATTTGCTCTTCATCCCAGGGCTGCTGAATAGAGTTGGAGAGTCAAAATGGGGATCAAGGCTGCTCTCCCCAGATATGAGCTGTATCTCTACACGGCTGTACTCTTCGGGGCCTTGACATGGGCAGGGAGTTGGATATTGGAAGCCTCAAGTGGTGAGTGGATGACACACATACAGAATTCCTGTATTCCCGAAAGACCTGTTCGGGTCTAGTGCAACTTTTTAGTACAACTTTCACCTAAAGGAATAGTTTGGGGGGTGGGGGGGGTACACCCCGTACACCCCAAACCATGCAAAGCCTATAACCACAGTACAATGAAAGCTAATAATAACTGCCTGGTCCAATTAGTGGCTTATCATATAAGCCGCTTATGTTATGATCATTCTATGAGAATGAAAACATTACTGGAGAATTAGTTTTAGAGAGCGTGTTCCTAGGCTGCGGATCACAAACAGTCCTATATTGTAATGTAGACTATATACTCTACCCAGCATTTACCCACATTTCGCATAATTCTGACACTAAAACACTGCATGCCGCCCGCCAGGCTCTTCAAGCACTGAATCTGATTTACATGAAAGATGAATTATGTAATAGCCAGTAGGTGGATCTGGTTGCCACAGACAGAGTGCTGACAGAGAGGCTTACAGCACTGCAGGGAGGATCAAATTGTCGTTGGTTTTTACTATTATGTCATTTCTGTCCAGGGGAAACCTTGTATGTAAAACAATCGATCCAATGTAGTTATTATTTAAATAAATATAATTGTAAATCATACACTTATATAGTGCCTTTTATCCAAAGCGCTTTACAGTGTGAATTATATTCACCCATTCACACTCCAGGGCAGGGGTGGGCAACTTTGACGATGGAGAGGGCCACTATAGTTCCACTCTCCCCCTGGGCCATATATTACTGTCGTAGCAAAAATAGCCGATCTACAAGCTCAAAACGCATCACTGTGCGACGCGTTTTGAGCTTGTAGATCGGCTATTTTTGCTATACTCGAATTTAAATCTTACATTTTTGCTATTTTTGAATTGGAATCCATTTTTATGTAATTTCAAATGCCTTTAATTATACTTGTGTTGAAGCAATGAGCTACTAAATTAGAAGTAATTAAAGCGGGTCATGTTTGCATGTTGTGGAATTGTAACAGCTGAAACCAATATTATATCAGTATTCTGACATTAACCTGAGGGCCACATTAAGTGAAGGTGGGGGCCGCATGTGGCCCCTGGGCCGCCAGTTGCCCACCCCTGCTCCAGGGCAATCAACCTGCTCATTGCAGTTATACGCTATATATGTGCCTTGCTCAAGCACACTTCGACACTACACACAGCCAGGGATCGGACCAGGGACTTTCCGATCCCCATGTAGAACAAGTGCTTTTGTAGATTTATTATTTGGTATTGTGCTCTGTTTACAGTGTCTGGGTTAGTGAATAAAAATGTCACAACACGGTGGGAAGTAATATATGCGGTGCCTCAGCCTCACACACCCATGTGTTGCAAATACTGTGTGTAAAAGATCAGACATGGCTGCTGTCTCTATCCCTCTCAATTAAATTAGTGGAATTCGTTGCAGCTGTGTACAGCTGTCCATGCCATATACATGCATATACACAGTACATACATACATACATACATACATACATACATACATACATACATACATACATACATACATACATACATACATACATACATACATACATACATACATACATACATACATACATACATACATACATACATACATACAAGTCAGACGTAGAAGCGACTGGTGCATTTAGGAATCAGACTGCAGTCTAAATAGCCATTTGGGTTGTTATGAATGCATTTTCTGTACACAGGTTGTTCAGGAACAACAACACAAACCTAGGAATGTATTTGTGTCTCTAGTCTCTAATTGCTGCCTTACCTGTTCCAGTAGCTTACAGACAGTTCAATCATTTCACTGAGTCTATATGATGTAACATCATCTCCTAAATTGTTAGTGATTATATAGGAAAGATGGTGATTGTGAAAATGTGTGCTAAGCATATTACACAATGTTTGGCGTTTGCAATTTAGTGCCGTGATTTTTTTTCCCACCCTAAAACATGATCATCAGATATTATTATTATTATTATATAAGGAGGAAGAATATTTACAAAAAAAGTATTTGTTGTAATTTTTATGTGACACACGTACCACCAGTTCATTAAGTATATGCCTGGTTTGCCTGGTGGGTGGTGATGGGTGGTGATCCACCTGAACTGAATCCGCACCCACAGCTGTGGTTGTATGATAAAGGGGGAGGGGAGGATATTGTGATGTCACTATATCACTGTTTCTTTCATTGGCACGTTTGACTGTCAAGGTTTCAGCCTCCAGGAAGAAACCCTAAATACAAAGGGAAGACACCATTGCACATAACAACCACACCAAGGGGTCTAATGAAGTACTGTCACCTCATGAACACATGAAAACTGGAAAAATATAAAAATCATCTAAACCATCTTTAACATTAACACAAGAATGTTGCCAAACATGAACATAGCAACTACTAACTCAGAAGCCTTACATCATAGATCCTACTGCTATAAATGACTGTACGTTTAATATTAATATATAATATTTGTTAGTTATTCTGTAAAATCTTTCTCCTTACAGAGAACCTAAACAGGAAGGCCTTCAAAGAGCACGTGAAACCAGGATGGCATTATTTTGGCAGAAAAATGGCATGTAGCTCTTTTACCTTGTTTGTGTTTCTCTTTGTATTTTTCAATTAATTCCCACTGTATCTTTTACTTCTGTTGTCACGTATATTATGCAACGTATGCCTTTCACAGGATGTGTCAGACTTCGAATGGGCGATGTGGTTCTCTACATTCCGCAATCATATCCTTTTCGCTCTCGCGGGTCATGTGATTTTTGCCAAGATCTGCGGCCTGATTGCTACCAAGGTACGTGTGTGCATGCATGAGTGTGGGACTATTTATAACATGCATGACTGTGTGTGCACACGCACACACAACACGCACGCACGCACGCACGCACACACACACACACACACACACACACACACACACACACACACACACACACACACACACACACACACACACACACACACACACACACACACACACACACACACACACACACACACACACACACACACACAATAATATATAATGTGTATCTATCTGCATGTCTGTACATTTCTCCAATGAAAGTTAAAACACAGGTTCTGTGTGATGTGTTGTGTGTTGCATATGCATGCATTGTGAAGTAGTGGACTATAGTTTATATAGAAGCAATTTTATCAACATTAGGCCAAGGAGTGCACAATAAATCATGGGAAGAGTCTATGTTGTATATACTGCAATCGGGACATTATTTGTGTTCCAAATTCCTAATGTATTTAAAAAATCACACCCGTGTGAACTGAGTGGTGTAAGGTCTTATATAGACTGATCAGCTGTGGTCTGACGTAATGTCTGACGTAATGAAATCACACCCGGGTGAACTGGGTGACCGTAGCAACCATGCTCATTTTTTGAGCACAGACAGACAGACAGACAGACAGACAGACAGACAAACAAAGCCAGTCGTAGGAGTGGTTTACACCACTCAAAAAAAGTACTCCACAGGGTAATGAGTCAGAGTTACTGCATAGTATCGCTGGCCTTATGAGTAAACATCTAATAAATAAACAGTATCCATATCCCAAATGATTTTGCATTAACAATGTTTGGTTAAATAATAATACAAAATTGTGCCGTCCTTGCCCTAACACCTTTTGACTTGACGCATGTCATAGAAATATTTAAATGCAAAATGTGTATGTTCTTATGCTTTTAACCAGCTAGTCCGGCTAGTCTGGCTACAAAGCAGGCTCTACTGTTGGCCGTTATTTAGATTATGTGGAGAATATTCACTCCCTGCCCTGACGTGTCTTCCACTCGATCTACTCCCTCAAAGCATAGATGTCTAGATCACAACTGCTGATTAGTGATTAGAAGTTAAGATAACTCTGAGGCAGAGTGTGATTATTGTGGACATACTTGTTTGGGGAGATAGAAAAAGGACACGCGAGAGAGATGGGAGAAAGGGAGTTCTACCACAGAGAGATGGGAGAAAGGGAGTTCTACCACAGAGAGATGGGAGAAAGGGAGTTCTTAGGAGGCCCACAGAGAGGAACTCTTACAGGAAATCACTATTCTGTCGTCAAGAAATAAAACTTAAAGGAGTATTCAGTGATTTGGGTTATTTGGAAAACCCCCCGGTCCACCCCGGTAACAAGATGTGCACATGCACGCACTACAGTGGGGGGACACGTGACAGGCCAACAGCACGCACACCAAGGCTCGCCCCCGCTCGATCATGATTGGTGGAAGGCCCCTCTCTATCCTGATTGGATGAAGACTTGGCCACCTAGCCAAAAACGAAACCTAAGGTTTTTTGACCCCCAGGGGTTAAGTGGGGACAGGGAGGAACTCCTTATATGGTCAGCACACTCTATAGTAGGGAGGAGTATCACAACAAAACAAAAAAAGAAGTGATATTTGAATTAAGTTAAATCACTGAATGCCATTAGAAAATGTCATTTTTATATAACATGCATGCGTTTAATGATAAGTTAATGATAGAGATGATCTATATTGCTGAGTGTGCCAATAATAACCTTTCAATAAATATGTGTACATATTTAAAACAGTTCAAAATGTTTTAAACATGTTTTCTGTCTTGTTTCATGATTGCAATGAAGATTGGTATTGATGGATGTAAGGTAACATCAAAAAACGTCATATGCATTTTCTGTAACCCATGCCATTATACATATCATCTAAAGCATTGATACGTGGAATGGTATATTACTTTGTAACATTACACTAATCTGCTGTTCATCCCGGACCGTCTCATCGCAGTAGTTGTAGTACTAACATCACTCACTGTTTGTAGTTTTGCAGTATGGATATAATATATTGGATGGTACAAGCGATGATGTTCAAACACCACATTGACGTTGGCTCCTACTCACCCACAGCACAGACCCTTGATCTTCGGTTTGTACGGCGCTCTGGCGGTCCTGGTCACGATGGGCTGGACGTACGTGGCCCTGGTGCTGTCTCACTGCATCATACTCTACAGCGTCGCCATGGTCAAGTCCAAGTGGATGTGCTTCGGTGCAGGCCTGGCCACTTTGGCTTCCATCAAGCTAGAGCCATATAACGCCTGGCAGGTAGGTTAGCTCCTTGTGGTGGAATCTCAGTAAGCCTCACGCTATACTTATGAACAGATTGCTGTTGTTACATATCGAAATTCAAGACTGGAAGACCGAAGCAACAAATTAAGCTAGCTGTAGCCTTTTAATAGCATCTGTCGGCTAGATGTGGGTTGAAACTTGAAGTTGAATTCTATCTAGAGTGTCTGTACGAGTGTCTGACTCTCAGGTTGTAATTGACTGTATGTGTGTGCTGGGCCGTTACTTGTGAACCAGATGAAGCATCATGAGACTTGTAGGAACACAGAGAAGAGATAAAGGTGTTGATCATATCATATCATAATCATAGTTTTCTGAAAAAGCTATGTTTCTATGTCAGTTGTTCTTCGATTTTTCAAAAATAGCAGATCTACAAGCTCGTAGCGCGCCACTCGGTGGCGCGCTATGAGCTTGTAGATCTGCTATTTTTCAATAGCTAAAGCATAACATAATGCTAACACCAAAAGGGGTTCCCGCCCAAAATGGGTTAATAGCATCTGTCGGCTAGATGTGGGTTGAAACTTGAAGTTGAATTCTATCTAGAGTGTCTGTTCTGTACGATAGACGTTGAACATCGTCCTGTTTGATGTCTGGGTCCATCTTTAGGCAGCCTTGGTGACCGGTTCGTTTGACCTGCAAGATGTCCTGTTCTATGGCGGTCTTGGTTTCTCCATCTTTCGCGGTATGAGCTTTGCTTTGGAGAACTGCGAGAAGAAGGATGGCAACTACACCCTGGGTGACCTGCTCAAGTACAACTTCTACCTCCCGTTCTTCTTCTTCGGGCCCATCATGACCTTTGACCAGTTCCATGCTCAGGTGAGTTTAATCTCCCTCAAGGATTATGTTGAGGAATTGGAACCACCGTCACCTTTCCTCACATCATGATAGGAACGCTCCACACTACTGTAATCCATGCTTATATTAGTCGGCCGTGTGTTTTAGCTGTGAGGTCATTTGAAGGCAGCGGGCCAATACAGTATTTATAACGTGGTGAAGGCTGACGCACATTAAGATTCCGTCACGTTCTCTGCTCATATAAAGTGCAAACGGAGTCAGAGGACCGATCCTTAAAAGCTAAAGGGTACATTTCTCTTGGTTTAGAACTTTAGTACAAAACCCAATAGCGTATGTTGGCTTCCATGCTCTCTCTCTCTCTTTCTCTCTGTCTCTCTCTCTCTCTCTCTCTGTCTCTATTACACAGTGCAGTCTACATTATGGTGAAATTGAGTAGATTTCTATTTGTTTTATGCAAGGTTTGCATCATTTATCAGAGCATAGATAAGTATAAAAATAGCAGTAATTCAACGTTCTATGTCCTCCCAGACTAACGTCCCCAAGCTGACTCGTAAGGACAGGGAGCTGTGGAACATCACCTCCCGGGCCTTGTTGCACCTGGGAGTCATTCTGGTGGTGGACGTGTTCTTCCACTACCTCTACATCCTGACCATCCCCAGTGACATGAAGCTGGTCAAACAACTGTCTGACTGGTCCCTGGGTCAGTGTGGTGTTCTTAACGCATATATCTAAATGACGTTTCTTTTAACATTTAAAACGTGACCTGTATGTATTTGTTGTAGGATTAATAGAACATTAGCAGCCATAAATCGGAGCATTTTTCTCTGTCTCTGAAACTCCTTCCAAGTTGAGCTGAAATGTCTAGGAATAATTACTTTGTGGTTCTTAGCCACCGGACGTGTTTATGGCAGAATAGCAATCTTGACTTCCAAAACTAGGACTCAGGTTGTAATAGAGTCTATTAAATAGACTGTAAAAGTGTGCTGGGCCGTTACTTGTGAACCAGATGAAGCATCATGAGACTTGTAGGAACACAGAGAAGAGATAAAGGTGTTGATCATATCATAAATATTGTTGTTTCTATAGAATATAATAACCATCAACCGAACAGCACGTCAACATCATGACATCGTCCCTTTACTGTAAGTCAAAGGCATTATCTGGAAAAGTTTTATCAAGCATAGAATTTTACAGGAAACACTATAAAGAGTGACGCTGTACCTTCCTTCATTAAGGTTTCATGGAGCAAAATAGAAAATTCAGGGCTTAAAGCCAAAAAAGAAATCCCATGACTGAACAAGATTTTTTGCAAATCTGCACTGATCTCGTTAAATGACCCCTATGAAATCCTCAGGACTGAAATCCGTCCCCAGGACTGAGAACTTTAAGCCCTGAAAATTACATGGATAAATGATTTAGATTTAAAAAAATCACACTTGTGTGAAGTGAGGGGCACTCTTACATCATCGTACAATACATCATCATACATCAAATTCCGTGCTCAGCCAATCAAATCATCTCAATTTACAATTTAGGCATTTAGCAGACGCTCTTAATCCAGAGTGATTTACATTAAGCAAGAACAAAAAGCATACATAAAAAGTTGTTATCATGAAACATGTGTAAGCTAAGAACGTAACAGTGGAATTTCTATATAATGAAACTATACATATAATAATAAACTATACATATATACTATATTATGCTATACATATGTACTATGAAGTGCTATGACTACATACAATGCAATTCTAGTGCTGTCTACATAACATGCTATAAGTCTGTATCAAATGCTATCTAAGTCTACAAAAAGTGCTATCTAAGGGGCTAGGGCGGGTAAGTGCTACGGGCCATGGTGGAGTCTGAAGAGGTGGGTTGTCAGACTACGGCGGAAGATTGGGATCAAATTTGGTACACTCGAACACAAAAACTCCTCAAAAACTAAAAAGGTACAAAAGGAAGTTATGATAAAAAAACAAACAGCAACATAATGCAGTCTTTGTCTCATTCTGGCAGGTGGTCTGGCCTACTCCAACCTGGTGTATGACTGGGTGAAGGCAGCAACATAATTCAGTCTTTGTCTCATTCTGGCAGGTGGTCTGGCCTACTCCAACCTGGTGTATGACTGGGTGAAGGCAGCGGTCATGTTTGGCATCATTAACACCGTGTCTAGACTGGACCACCTGGATCCCCCTCAGCCTCCCAAGTGTATCACCATGCTCTACGTCTTCGCTGAAACGTAAGTGTCCATGGGAACCAATTAAGAGTAATTGATTTAGTATGATAATGAATCTCTGTTTTATATATATATCGTGAAAATGTGTGCAAATCTTTGAATATATATTCTTTCACAGCGAACGTTTTAACTCATATGTTTGCTTCTGGGGGGTTCCCTGGAACAACATATTTTCAGATGGGGTTTCCCTACACATACATATAATTCTGTGGGTCCTTGACATGAAAATGTTTGAGAACCACTGACATAGAAACAGAGGGTTTTTCAGAAAACTGTCAAGATTTAGAAGACATTTGTAGAATCGTCCTCAGGTCTAAATGGGTTCTTAACTACTTTCAAACTGGTGTCCTAAATTCAGGTCATGTCATTGTAGCCGATAATGTTCAAAGGTTTTCAAAAATGTTCAAAGATGTTCCACAAAAAGTGGTTAAGAAGAACACATGCTAATGGTAGATGTTTTCCTGAATCCATAACACTGAAATTCTGTCATGACATTAACAACATTATGTGTTCCTCTTATAGGCACTTTGACAGAGGCATCAACGAGTGGCTGTGCAAGTGAGTGTTTGATTGAACTGAACAACAGATATTACATTCTCAAATTGACATTGAAAGCGAATAGAGATGCTTCGATCTACACATGGTTCTTCGTTAAATTGATTCCTCCCAGTTTGGTTGAGTATGTTCCCTTGTTGTTTTGTTCAACAGATATGTCTACGATTTCATCGGCTGTAATCATGACCAGATCTTCAAGGAGCTGCTGGCAACCATCGCAACATTTGCTGTCACCACCTTGTGGCTTGGACCATGTGAACTGGTGTACCTCTGGTCCTTCTTCAACTGCTTTGGTCTCAACTTTGAGCTGTGGGTGGCCAAGCTTTTCTCCTTTCCTCCATTCTCCACTATTGAGGTGAGTAATGCATCATAAAAAATCAAATGAAAAAAGGCATATTTCGTGTGTGCGTGCGGGCGGGCGTGCGTGTCTCTGTGTCTGTGAATCTGCAGCTAATCTTTCTAAACTGCTGCTGGACTGATCAGTCCAAAGTTTTAAATATTTATCTTTAATTTTATAATGGAACATGTTCAACATGGAAGTCAATGGGACTGAAACCTTGCTTAGATTTGGGGCTATACGTCAACAATATGTCATAGTAGATGTCTGTCGTCAAGATACATATCATTTGTTTAACTCTTGAGAGTGTAAAATGAAACCAAATGGACCCATAATGGTTTCATTTTTCACTCTCAAGAGTTAAACATCTAATAGGGTCCATTTGGTTACCAACTCTCCTTCCTTTAGCTGGGGGCCACTTGGAACCCCCTCAAGGACCACTGGTTGAAAACCACTGGAATCTATACACACTGTTCAATACAATGTATTCAATCCTCCTGTCTCATCTATACACACTGTTCAATACAATGTATTCAATCCTCCTGTCTCATCTATACACACTGTTCAATACAATGTATTCAATCCTCCTGTCTCATCTATACACACTGTTCAATACAATGTATTCAATCCTCCTGTCTCATCTATACACACTGTTCAATACAATGTATTCAATCCTCCTGTCTCATCTATACACACTGTTCAATACAATGTATTCAATCCTCCTGTCTCATCTATACACACTGTTCAATACAATGTATTCAATCCTCCTGTCTCATCTATACACACTGTTCAATACAATGTATTCAATCCTCCTGTCTCATCTGTCTTCAGGGTCTGATGGGTGAAGGCATGTCGCGCAGAATCAGGGGTGTGTTCAACGCTGGCAATTTCTGGCTAATTATCCTGTTCAACGTACTGTCTCTCAACAGTCTGGAGTTTGCCAAATTAGTGGCAAAGAGGCTTCTTTTCAAAGGTGAGAAACTCGTTGGATATAGTGAACAGGGACAAGGTTTCTATTTAGAGTTCTCCTTTTGGGTCCGGTCAATGAAAGTTTATCGCCGGGTATTCAAGTTACTTGATTCAATACTCAGACGACGTGTCATATTGTTATATTGTCATATTGACACGTCCCCTAATAGCTCCTATATACTTTCATTCAACTTCAAATTCCACAATTTCCAGTCTATAACATTAAGCATGTTAGATTCATTGAAAACATGTTCCTAGTTCTTGTGATTGATTGATTGATTGATTGACATTGTCCATCTAATACATGAGGACAATTCCATCATTTTTTTAATGTTATTTGAAGCATGAATGTCTTGGATGGACTAGATGCAAACATTACATGACAGAAATATTAACATAATGAAATAACGAAGCAAGAAATTACCGTCTCCTCGTGCATCAGGACAATATCAGTCACCAGAAGCCAGGGGCGTGTCAATTAGCACTCAAAAGCCCAAGTAGTCGTAAATGTCCTCATTGTCCTGAAATGCCACCTCTGCATCATGTGAATATCCACTTCGGTTCCACCCAGGGTCGGATCTTCCATAAGGGCAATTTGGGCCCAGGGGACCTTGGGCATCAGGGGGGCCTCCAAAAAAACAATCCACCCATTTTGTTATCTATTCAAAATGAGTCAAAATGTGTGTTTTGATGATGAGAATGCAGCTGGAAAGTACAATTGTGTGTAAAGCAGCAACAATGTGCTACTGTTGTTCAAGGTGGGTGGGCCCGCTGGGCCGTGTGAGGTCGGGTGACAGGTGGAAAGGTGTTTCTGGTGGAATAAAAGACGTGTTTGTTACTGCCTGGCTGTCACTCTGGGGTGGGGAGGCGGCCGGGAATAGGCCAGAGAAACGACCAAAAACCAAAAAACCTGCACAAAACCGCAAAAGATTTCGCGCACGGGTCCACGCGTGGGGGCCCTTGGAGCTTCAGGGCCCAGGGGCCCTCAGAGGTG
Organism: Electrona antarctica; assembly: GCF_951216825.1. Taxonomy (NCBI): domain Eukaryota; kingdom Metazoa; phylum Chordata; class Actinopteri; order Myctophiformes; family Myctophidae; genus Electrona; species Electrona antarctica. The sequence continues at coordinate 9,372,887 of NC_136806.1, forward strand.
CTTCAGTGCCCAGGGGCCCTCAGATGTGCTTCAGTGCCCAGGGGCCCTCAGAGGTGTTTCAGGGCCCAGGGGCCCTCAGAGGTGCTTCAGTGCCCAGGGGCCCTCAGAGGTGCTAACCTTAGAGTATATATGAATAGAGACGGCACCGAATTTCTCCTCCCATCCACTTGCATTAAGTTGCTCAAAAGTGCATGAGGCGATTTCACTCCTCCTTCCGGGTAGGAACAGAGTGCATTCTGGGATGGATTGGGCCAAACTCATGAACGCGCTGGCCGTTGACTATCATTGCACGCGTTCACGTGCGTTCACGTATGAAACAGCGTTCACGTGTCATCATGAACGTGCGCAATGATAGTCAACGGACCAGCGCGTTCATGAGTTTGGCCCAGCGCTGCAATACCAAATTCAGCCACTATGTCCATTTCGCCTCAGGGTTTCCTCCGGGTGCCGTCTCTATTCATATATACTCTAAGGTGCTAACCCAGCCATGAAGTTCCACCACTTCCATCTTCTTCTTCTCTCTCTCCAGGTTTCCCCGTGTCGACCCTGTCGGTGTTATTCGTGACCTACTGTGGCGTGCAGCTGGTGAAGGAACGAGAGAGAACCCTGGCGCTGCGGGAGGAGGCTGAGGCGGACGCGGCCAAGCCGATAGACGGTGCCAAAGAGAAGGCAGAGTAGAATTAAATGAAACGGAGGTTGAAAGACTTTACCTACAGTATACGACAGCCTGGTCCTCGGAATTGGACTGAAACCAGACAACTAAGTCTTGCTTACAAGTCCACATTTGTTGCTTTTGTTTGTCAGAAGCAAGGGTTTTGAACTGTGAAATGTCCTGAAGTGCCCTTGCTGTGGATAGCTGCCACATTGTTCTTTGGCACAACCCCACCAATGGTGCATTTTGTATTTTATGGTGTAATGGTAATGGTATCATTTATAATGTATCCAAAAACAGACACTTGATTATCAGATCATAGGCATGGAAAATATATTTTTAAGACAGAGATAATAATATATTGATGATGAAGATGCAGTACTGTAATGGAACTCCTACTAGGTCCTTTTTTGATTGTTGTTTTTTGAATCTATTTTTAATGTACTCAAATTATGGATGAATGTTCATACTTTCTTCGGTTTCTTTTTGAGTTGAGGGTGCCTCCATTTTTACCTCAGACAATTATTACACCCAAGTATTACAACTCTTATATTTTCAAAAACTGTTTTAAACTTGAATAAACTCTAAACAAAGGTGACACTTTCACATTTCACATTGCATAATCACGTAGCGTTTTCTGCTCAGACGACTGTCCGCCCACCATATTGTCCGTCGGCTACTGTGTCGTATTTTGCTCTACTGTTTCAAAAAGCAGAAATGCAAATCCTGCTGCATATGTGGATGAAAATCCACAGAATCAACATTACAATTTACAATTACAATTTAGGCATTTAGCAGACGCTCTTAATCCAGATTGAAATTGCAGATTGATTAGGTCTCTATTGATTTACTGAGTGCTGTTCAGAGGTAAACAGCCATTGCCCCCGCCGGCAGTGCACTTTGGACTTGATATAGAACATACTGACGATGAGTGATGTTTCCATTTAAAAGTGATCAAAATTTAATTCAGCTCAGCTGAAGCACTGAGACTCATCCACACTGAACACAGCATGGCTCTCTCTCTCTCTCTCTCTCTCTCTCTCTCTCTCTCTCTCTCTCTCGCTATGGCCTCACTCAGACCTTTACTGCATTGCTGTATGCTTGTTGGATGAATGTTGTGTAGTGTCATGGCCGCCCCAATGCATTTCCAATGGGAGTCACATGGTTTGACACAACATTTGTGTTGTATGAGGGGGAGGGGCGCAGTCGAAACACAGCTGAAAGCCATACAACAGCTTGTAGTCCAAAATGTGGACTACAAACCATGTGACTTCCATTGGAAATGCATTGGGGCGGCCATGACACTACACAACATTCATCCAACAAGCATACAGCAATGCAGTAAAGGTCTGAGTGAGGCCTATCTCTCTTTCGTGCATCATTCATCAGCAGAGTGAGAGAGAGAGAGAGAGAGAGAGCGCATGGCTGCTTTACGCCCACTATCGTTATCTCCTACAAGAGATTGGGTGTGACTGACATTTCTGCATTATCTCCCCCCTCTCACATGAGCTGGAAACGTACATGCCACTGAGGCCGGCCGGGGCCCTGGGTTTGTTGTGAAAGGTAACAGCCACAGCATAGCAGGGAATATTATGGGCCAGCTGCACTCTGCCTGTCTCCTAAAGGTCTGCTGTGTGTCTTCCACAGACACACAGGAAAATCCCTGCTGACAGCTATACTTTTTTTTCTTTCTTTTTTTCTCTCTCCTTTTTTCCAAGTTTCTATTTTTAAATGTTTCTATTTTGACTGTTTATTTCAACGGTTCCATTTATTTGATTTGACACATCATCATCACTTCAAAAGAGAATGTTTTAGTTCTGATGGGTTCAATTTGTTACAATGTGAAGATGAAAGAATTAAAAACCTGTTGGAATAACAATGTCTGAGTAATTGTATTACACGTAGATATACCATTTTATGGTATACTGAATTGTCAGTGTATCTGGTTACAGGACTACAGCGTTGACAGACAACCTCTTCAGCCAATCAGCATAACAAAAAAAGCTGACGTCACCTCCAGTCTCCAGTCCCAATCATGGCAATTATGCCACATCACAAACTCAAGAACAGCTACAAACCCCATATTGTTCGTTATTTAATGTAGAAAGCATTTACATGTATGTTTAATTATTCTAGATTCTTTCCTGTTGTGGAGATGTTTAGCTCAATATTGCGTATAGCTTTTATCTTTTTGGCATAGACCCATTTTAGCAGTCTTGGCAGTTCTGTACGTGCTATTGTTTTTCACAAAATATGTCAATATGGTAGAGGGCCGTAAGGATCCCTCAGGAACTGGAGCTCACAGTCATTCGTCAAAAGGCCTTCCTTCCTTGTCCTTTTGATCGCTCGATGAGTAAATTGTTATGATTTTCTCTATCCACCTTTCGGCCTTTTTTGGCCACGTCACAGAAATTGCATTTCCATACGAATGGGACTACAGTGTTGACAAACAACCCTTTCAGCCAATCACAGAATCGTCAACCACAGAATCTAGAATCTAGTTAAAACCCACATGGGAAAAAGCCCATTTATGACGATTTGATTGGCTGAGCACGGAATATGATGATAAAGAGCACCACTCACTTCACACAAGTGTGATTAGCCTACTTGTCAATTTCAGTCATCAATGTTTATAGATCATTGTGTATATTTATATTTTCTTTTTGGGCTTGACCCCGTCTTATAGATGCTTGCAGCTATATTTATTATTATTATTAATCATAATAGTAATAATATAAACAACATTAATATAGGCTAAACGCTACAGAATGACAGAATCGGCTATTTTCAAATGGCCAAAATGTATAGCGTTGAAGTGGTTAATGTATGTTTTCTAATAAAAATTTAAATCTCCAAAGTAACTAGTAACTAAAGTTGTCAAATAATTGTAGTGAAGTAAAAGTAAGAATTTTGGCTCCGAGATGTAGTGGAGTAGAAGTAAAAGTATTGGAAATTGGAAATACTCACGTAAAGTATAAATACCTCAAAACTGTACTTAAGTACAGTACTTAAGTAAAAGTACTTAGTTACTTTCCACCACTGCCTATTGCCCTGTGTTAAATGAAGTCACATTGGAGATCCACACAATGAAAGGGGTGAAAGTTAGAGAAATGTAATGGTTTCATCCCACATTCCTGAAACATGTTGGACTAGGCTGGTGTCAGGGCCCGCCGGGATGTTTAATTTATTATGTGTCTACAATTAAATGACTCCAGAGATGTCCCTTTGTTATAGTGTTTCCCAACATGGGGTCCCAGCCCCCCCCCCCCCCCTGGGGGTTGCCAAAGATCACAGGGGGTGTTGAGCCTGTGTGAGTCTTTAAAGTTGCATGGCGATTGTTTGGAGATATAGTCCAAAACTGTTAAACATGTTGCACAAAATCATAGCTAATTCCTACTTGTAACATCATTGTGAACTAAGTAATACCATTGTTTTAAAAAAAAAGTTTCACAAAAGCTTTTTTTTTAAAATAACAACAAATGTAATAAAAAATATGGTGGACTCATCCTCCCACTTGAGAGTTTCCAATCCAGATTAGTGAGAGAGAGAGAGAGAGAGAGAGAGAGAGATGACAGAGAGAGAGAGAGAGACATGGAGGTGGAGTGAATATTTCATCAAAGTAACAGGACCCGACCCCAGGCCGAATGGTGAGAGGATGTGGTGGATTTAACATGCTGACACCTACCGGTGCACTTGGTTATTCATTCAGCTGTTTGCGGGGGACTGTCCTGTGCTGGAGGAGTGGGACTGCAGGCCATCTTCCCTCTCCACCAAAATGGATTCCTCAGCTCTGTGAGGACCCAGTCTATAAATACCCTCTGACTTGCAGTGTGACTGATGTCCAGAGACAGCTGCAGCTATAGCAGCCTGCCGGTGGAGAGTAGAGTAGCCACAGTAAACCCAGCTCTGTGAATAGAGGCAGTGCTGTTCTGGCGTGGGGTTCGAGTAGGGTGCCCCTCTTCCAAAAGCTCTCCCTCCCAGGAAACCGCAACCCGGGTTAAGCAGACAGGACAAAATGGCGGCCATGACCATAGACCCGATCGAGCAGCCACGGATGTACCAGCAGACCCTGCTTCAGGACGGCCTCTGTGACCTCTTGGAGAACGACAAGTTTGTGGACTGTGTTCTCAAGATCCAGGACAAGGAGTTTCCCTGCCACCGTTTGGTGCTGGCTGCCAGTAGCCCCTTCTTCAAGGCCATGTTTCTGTCAGAGCTGGAGGAAAGCAAGAAGCGCGAGATTGTCCTCAAAGACGTGGAACCGGGAGTTATGGGCCCGATCCTGCGATACTTATACACTTCTGACATCAATCTCACAGAGGAGAATGTCCAGGACATCTTCATGGTGGCAAACATGTACCAGATCCCCTCCATCTTCTCGGCCTGTGTGTCCTACCTCCAGGAGAAGCTGGTGCTGGGCAACTGCTTGGCAATCTTCAGGCTTGGCCTGCTGCTCGACGTCCCCAGGCTCGCTGTGGACGCCAGGGAGTTCATCTGCGAACGGTACCAGGTTATTGTCAGGGACCAGGACTTTCTCCAACTCGGCCCGGCTGAGTTGGCCTCCATCATCACCTTGGACACGTTGAACGTGGACCGGGAGGAGGTGGTGTTCGAGTCCCTGATGGAGTGGGTTTCACACGACGAGAAAGAGCGAATGGCTGACCTGCCCGAGTTGTTGCACTGCGTCCGTTTCCGGCTGATACCCGTGGATTACTTCGAAACCAAAGTAGAGTGCCACAAACACATACGGTTAAACCAGGACGTCAAGAAGGAACTTGAGCTCATCAAGGACGCATACAACGATATCCTCCCGAAGCCCACGAAACCTAGCAGGAGCGAGGGGGCGTCGGGGGGAGAGGGCAGCAGCGAGGAGGATGAAGATGAGGGGCTGCTTCCTGGCATCCTCAACAACAACCCGCGGTTCGGAATGTTTGAGACAGACCTGGTGCTGATGATCAGTGACACAGGTACGGTGGCCTATGACCCGGTTGCAAACGAGTGCTTTGTGGCCTCAGAGTCCACAGAAATTCCCAAGAATCACTGCAGCTTAGTGACCAAGCACAACCAGGTGTTTGTGGCCGGAGGACTCATCTACAACGAGGAGGACAAAGATGAGCCATACAGCTCCTACTTCCTACAGGTGAATATATAATATGATGAGTAGTATATTATATGTTTAATCCAACATCCCTGTCATAACCATCCAGTGTATAATAATGTGAGAACAAAATGATGTTGATGATCAATGAAATTGGACGATTACGTGTCCATTTGGGTAAGTATATTTACACTCTCTAAGTTAAACAAAGCTATATACAGTCATTTGTGTTGCATATATGGAAAAAAAATAGGTTCAATTTGAAAATAATTATTCAGTTCTGTGTTCTTCCTTTGATCCCAGTTTGACCCAGTGAGTTCTGAGTGGCTGGGGATGCCCTCTCTACCCAACCCCCGGTGTCTGTTTGGGATGACTGAAGCAGAAAACTCAATCTTTGTCGTGGGTGGCAAGGAACTGAAGGAGGGAGACCATGTTTTAGACTCAGTTATGATCTATGACAGACAGTAAGTATAATAGTGTTTGTCACAATCCATCCATTGCCTTAAATAGAAAGTGAACAGATTGTTGTTCTCATCAACAGTTGGTTAGACTTTTCTATTTCAACAGTACATGATTAGTCAGTCAGATGACAGACTGGAAGAGCAACTGTACACAGTCATCACTCATGACTCATGAGGCTATATTCTATTCTTTTCACAGGTCATTCAAATGGGGGGAGTCGGACCCTCTACCTTACGCTGTGTACGGACATGGAACTGTGTCACACAATGGTCTTGTGTATGTCATGGGAGGAAAGTCAGAGAGCAAGTATGTGGCACGTATTGACATAAGTGTTGATTACAGCTTAAAGTTGAATTACAATGTTCGGTATATTTCCACTCTCAATCAGCTTCGCTGTCACCGAGTTGTCAACAGCTTCATATTTGTTACTATTTTGTCAACTAAGGAGGACCAACAATGGCTTTATTTCTGACAAACTAACGTTTTGATTACTGGGATCTTCATCAGGTTCCTTTTGTTTATCAATGTATTTTAACCTACAGCATTATACTATGTGTTAAATGGTTTTCAATTGTTTGTTTTGTTTTGTCGTCCATACATTGGATATCTTATTCCAAATGACAGACTCTACGGGCTCCATTTTCGTCACCGCTAAACCCCTTATCCCTAAACTTCTTTGCCTTTTTTTTTTTACTATTTTGCAAAACATTTTTGAATAGTTAAAATGGCCATTCTACAAGCTCACAACGTGTCAATGTAGATTGGCTAGTTGAACTATTCATAAATGTTTTTCAAAATAGTAAAAAAAAGGAGAAGAAGTTTAGGGATATGGGGTTTAGCGGTGACGAAAATGGAGCCCGTAGAGTCTTACATTATCATGATGAGTGACCTTCATTCTATCCCTCCATCGTTCTGTCCTTTCCATTCTATCCCTCCATCGTTCTGTCCTTTCCATTCTATCCCTCCATCGTTCTGTCCTTTCCATTCTATCCCTCCATCGTTCTGTCCTCTCCATCATTCTATCCCTCCGTCGTTCTGTCCTTTCCATTCTATCCCTCCATCGTTCTGTCCTCTCCATCATTCTATCCCTCCATCGTTCTGTCCTTTCCATTCTATCCCTCCATCGTTCTGTCCTTTGCAGAAAATGCATGAAGAGGGTGTGTGTCTACAACCCCACAAAGTTTGAGTGGAAGGACCTGGCTCCTATGAAGACGGCGCGCTCCCTGTTCGGCATCACTGTACACGAGGACCAGATCTATGTGGTGACAGGCGTCACAGATTCAGGTCTAACAAGTACAGTGGAGGTCTATGACATCGCCAACAACAAGTGAGACTCTTCTGTTTTATTTATAAAAAAACTGGGGTATCTTCCCAGGGTGGGTGCTTACTTACATTACTCACATGCATCTACCAGGAAGATAGAGGGAATGCGCATGCATAAAGTAGCCTAGTTTAATGTCATTTAATGCAATCAATCGTTTGGATGTATGGGCCGTCAAGGCCAGAAAGTTGTTTTTTTGCCACTAAGTAAGCGTTCCCGCATAACTTCCGGGTATGATGATGATGTCACGCGAATACCCTCTATAGCTGATCTACAAGCTCTCAATGCGGTGCATTGCAAAGCATTGTGAGCTTGTAGATATGAGCATCGTGCCTGTCACAGACATGCGCAGAGCAAGTTCAGTCAGGAAGTTAATGCCAGCCCCTACCTTTTGACAAAAGTATGAATATGGTTACAATCTGTGCGATTCCAAGCCAACATCTAATAGTTCATTCATAGACTAGTTGATAGTAGTTATGAGATGCATGCTGTATCATTCATACGGCCAAATGGTAGCTATGAAACAATCATATTATAACATATGCATGCTGATATAATTTAGAAAGCACTGGTTCCTTATTCAATATTCATCATCTATGTGGTGTGTGTGCGTGTGCGTGTGCGTGCGTGCGTGCTTGCGTTGTCATTCTACAGGTGGTCTGAGTTTACAGAGTTTCCACAGGAGCGCAGCTCCCTCAACCTGATGTCCATGGGGGGTGAATTGTACGCTATAGGGGGTTTCGCCATGATGCCCAGTGAAGGGAAACCAGAGCCTGTCCCCACAGAGATGAACGACATCTGGAGGTGAGCGTTGCTGTTATTGGCATGTGGTGGACAAAGTACATGAACCCCAGTGCTTGAGTCAAAGTATAGATACTTAGGATAGATAAGGTCCTGGGTTCGATTCCCGCTGGGTGGGGACGCTGTGGGTGCTGGCGGCGTGTCCTCTCCTCCGCGTCATCAGTGCCCATACCCGAGGCCGGGTTGGCAAAAGGGCCTTTCTGTGTGGAGTTTGCATGTTCTCCCCGTGTCCCCTAGGGTAGGTATACCCTCACAAAAAACATGCAGTAATCCTGGTCTCTAAACTGCCTCCCCCTGGCCATCCGGAGCGCCTGATGGAAGGGAAAATAACTGGTTGGAATAACGTGTTCCTTCCACACGCTACGTCCAACCAGGGAAACTCCCAACTTGGACACTCATGCATGAAGGAAGGAAGCATGAGTTCAAGTCCGTTGCTCTCCCCAGGTTGGCGGGGGGTGTGTAGAGCCCAGGATCACATTAGATAATTGACACAGGAGTCAGAGGAGAGCATAATTACATGATACTGACATTTGCAACAAGACCACATATAACACTAAAACCGTCTTGACCCTTTGGTGTGGTTAGGTCAAAACGTTGCGCCAGTAATAAACTATGTTTTTTTCTTTTAGCCCTATACAATATTAGAACATGCTCTTCTAATCTCCCATAGGTACGATGAATCAGAGACCTGCTGGAATGGGATTTTGAGAGAGATTCGCTACGCAGAGGGAGCAACAACTCTTCCTGTCCGTCTCAATACGCTGCGTCTAACCAAGTTGTAACTGAGCTGCGGGGCATTTCATCATCATGCTATACATCTCAACAACATCACATGTCTTCATAGCCTTCCTCCGCGTGGTTGATTTTCCATGGATATTCACTGCTTTTGTTGTTTTGAATTTGAATTCCTATAAGAATCCCAAATGACTGAAGTGCTAAGTAACCAAGTGAGCCTTTTGTGAATTTACATGCTTCAGAAAGCAGCTTTTTGGGGTGAGATGCCTCTTTAAAACATCACCATTACCATAATATGTATAGGCTAATATCTGTTCTAATTTCAGAGGCCCAAACTAGCAACATCAAGGGTACATTTATTTGGCCTCTGTTGGCGCAGTGTAGTGTTATGCATACAGAATGCATTATTTTACCCAACGAGAGAACAAAAAGGTAATTCCTCAAGTACAGTGTTGTTAAACTATGTCTTTCTTGTACAAAAAGCTAAACTGTACCTGGACCCGAGTCGTATTTGTATATCATTTTTGTTACATATTTTGTCCTTTTTTTTTTCTTGATGAACTGTTTGATTTACATGAGGTAGAAATAAAGATGATGGGCTGCCATTGCTTTTCTTTCAGTGTTGATTGATTGATTGATTGAAATATTTATTAACAGTTTGCAGAATTACAGTACTTCAAGCACAAACTCAATACAAAGACTGTTAACTGTGAGTGGACGACCCAATTAAGCATTACACTTGTTTACAAGAGGGTCCACCTTGTTCAATTCATCAAAAGATGTGCAATTACTGTTTGCTGTTGCGGTTGGAGCGGTATATACCAAATGAGGAGCTTCACTCAGGGATTTTGACTGCTTGTGTGCTATCTATTGGAATTGATTGATTGATTGATTGATTGTTATTAACAGATTGCAAAATAAGTTTTACTTTTAACGCCTTTGTGCATGCATAGTCAAGATGACATTGTATTAGTGCTCCAGCTCCAGTCATGTGCTATGAAAATATCTCTGCTGTCGGGAGGAAACCTCATAACTCCAAAATGTATATTTTTCAGGAAATTAAGAAAACATTATATTTTTAAAACAAAGCAATACAGCCTCATCAAAGTTGGTGTTGTGAGTTTATATATTGTCAATTACTTCCATGAGAGGGGGAGAGGTGGTGGAGTTAGTTGCTTTAGCAGACCGTTTGAGGGTCCAATGGAGTTAAGAGGTTTTGTCCAAAGCACTTTTTACTACTTTCCATTGGTTCAATATTTTCGAAACAACACACAGACGTAAAGGGTGTTCAACAGCACTGATTTATGCCACAAAAAAAATCAAAAACCTCAAAAATGGAGTTATGAGGTTTCCTCCCGACAGCAACGATATGTGGAAAGAAAACGCCATAAACATGCCATAAACTAAAGGCTACCAACACTTCAGCTGAAAACAACCTGTCAGTATGGCCTAATGTGAAATTGAAAATTGCAGTACTTTAATATAACCCTAGGGGGAGCCAAAACATACATTTTCATTGCTCCACATCACATCTTCGAGTGTTGGTCAGGAGCAGCCAGCTATATAGGGACTGTGCTAGCTCTGGTCCATACTAGCCCTACTCCCCTTGCTACCAGCAAGGTCATTAGGGCTATGGACCAGAGTGCATAACATCATCCCACTGGCCACATAAAGGATGGGAAAGTAATCTCCTCTCTCTCTCTCTCTCACACAAACACTCACGCACGCACGCACGCACGCACGCACGCACGCACGCACGCACGCACGCACGCACGCACGCACGCACGCACGCACGCACGCAGAGAAACATCAGTTAAATGTGTTTGCTCGCTTTATTTTTGTGTCTAACTTTATGTCCCGTTGTTCTAAAACACTTTGCAATCAATCTGCCCTTTAAAACAATCTTACATAAAGAAACACTTTACGCTCACTCGTCATGACCAGATTACATACAGGGCCAGTGGGGTCAGTGGCAGTGCCATGGGGCCCTTTAGGTCAACGCTCAAGTATGTGGGCCTCTCAGCCTATACAGTCCAAGATCCGTTCCCTCCAAAATATGTTTACTTTACATGCAAACAAATATCTTGGAAATACTCCAGGCAGGGTAGACTATGTGTAAAATACTCCAGGCAGGGTAGACTATATGTAAAATACTCCAGGCAGGGTAGACTATGTGTAAAATACTCCAGGCAGGGTAGACTATATGTAAAATACTCCAGGCAGGGTAGACTATGTGTAAAATACTCCAGGCAGGGTAGACTATGTGTAAAATACTCCAGGCAGGGTAGACTATATGTAAAATACTCCAGGCAGGGTAGACTATGTGTAAAATACTCCAGGCAGGGTAGACTATGTGTAAAATACTCCAGGCAGGGTAGACTATGTGTAAAATACTCCAGGCAGGGTAGACTATATGTAAAATACTCCAGGCAGGGTAGACTATATGTAAAATACTCCAGGCAGGGTAGACTATGTGTAAAATACTCCAGGCAGGGTAGACTATATGTAAAATACTCCAGGCAGGGTAGACTATATGTAAAATACTCCAGGCAGGGTAGACTATGTGTAAAATACTCCAGGCAGGGTAGACTATGTGTAAAATACTCCAGGCAGGGTAGACTATATGTAAAATACTCCAGGCAGGGTAGACTATGTGTAAAATACTCCAGGCAGGGTAGACTATGTGTAAAATACTCCAGGCAGGGTAGACTATGTGTAAAATACTCCAGGCAGGGTAGACTATGTGTAAAATACTCCAGGCAGGGTAGACTACGTATGTAAACCATTGTGCTAAAATCTCAACAGGTACTTTCTTGACCCACAAATGCCTTACAACCTCATTACTAGTGTTTGCATGGGTAGGTGTGTGTGTGTGTGTGGGGGGGGGGGGGTCCTGAAAGATACAGTAATTGCCCCCTCCCCCTCAAGTTTGTAAATACATCGAAAAATACGATAAACCCCCATTTGTAAAGGATTAAGGCCTTGGCCTGAAAGAGAGGTCATCAGGTGGTCCCCAAACTTCTTAAGATTGTTTAGACCTTAGAGTATATATGAATAGAGATGGCACCCGGATGAAACCCTGAGGCGAAATGGACATAGTGGCCGAATCTGATATTGCAGCGTGGGCCCAAACACATGAACGCGCTGGTCCGTTGACTATCATTGTGCACGTTCACGATGACACGTGACCGCTGAATGCCTGCAATGATAGTCAGCGGCAGCGCGTTCATGTGTTTGGGCCCAATCCATCCCAGAATGCACTCTGTTCCTACCCAGAATGCACAGTGAAATCGCCTCATGCGCTTTTGAGCAACTTAATGCAAGTGGATGGGAGGAGAACTCGGGTGCCGTCTCTATTCATATATACTCTAAGGTTTAGACTCTGAACCTCAACACTCGAGTTTGCGGGTCAGCAGTGATTGACCAAATCACTGCCCCTCTCCCCCTGGCTTCCAGCTATATTGTCCTCTCATTTATGCCAGAGCCAACATGAGGCTCTCTCTGCTGCTTCTCCCGCAGCCTACAAACTGTTGTTTTCCTCAAGTGACCTCTCAGTCCGACCTTTGTCATCGGATTGCACTGAGCTGGGAATCCTCAACTTCCCACTTCCACTGTCATTAGCCATGCTGTCCACCCCTTGTCCCGGGAGACCTGGACACGTTGTTGGTAATTGATTTTCTTTCTCCCTGCCGCTTCCTCGCAGCCCTCCTCCCACGGGACCGTTAGTTCCACCAGGATGATTTTCTTTCCCTGATAACTGCCCTAAACAAACAACAAACAGTCTATAGGCTGTCAAATGGTATTTGTTAAAATAGGCTCTAAACAAACATTAAAAGTCCATAGACTTGGCTGACACATTTCCGAAAGCCATGCATTGGATAATAATAACTAGAAACGTGCAATTCTGGGAAAGTGCAAGTGTGGTTTGCACCGACAATTTCATGCTTTGAGTCGTACAAGCAGGGACGTGCAGAGAGTGTCAGAGAGGCAGGGGCTGAAGTAAGAACGCACTTTTGGACAAAAATAGCAAAAATAGCTGATCTACAAGCTCACAACGCAACGCGTTGTGAGCTTGTAGATCTGCTTGTAGATCTGCTTTTTTATAGCAGATCTACAAGCCATTGTAGCCATTTTATATATCATTTTTTTTCGGGGCACAACCCATGCAGCACTCTTTAGCTAGTGGAGATACGGTGCAACGACATGGATTTCTAAACAAATTTGTTCAATGCAAAATGCTGTGTTCAAGTTCAGGAGACAATTCTCCTGAATGCTGCCTTCCGGCATGGCATGGAAAAGAGTGGCATTTGCATTTCTTTCACCGTAGTACAGTAAATGCTGCATTCGTGGTCTGGAGACTGGAGAGGGCAGTTGCTTTACAGACGGGTAATATGGCAGGGGCTGAAGCCCCCTTTGATGTCTATGTGTGTATGTCTCTGCGTACAAGTACCTCAAGTACAGTATGATGATGATGATGATGATGATGATGATGATGATGATGATGATGATGATGATGATGATGATGATGATGATGATGATGATGATGATGATGATGATGATGATGATGATGATGATGATGATGATGATGATGATGATGTATTGACCCACATGACGTCACAGGGACCTTGTTTTCCCTGCCTGTACCTCTTCATATATTTCTTCATGTCACGTCATCCTTCTTCATGTGAACTGTAACTCTGAGAGTTATGAGGGTCCTTGAAATTAAAACTCAGACCCGTGTGAAGTGAGGGGCGCTCCGCTCTTATTATGATTATACACCATCATAAATCATCTCGTAGCCAACCCATGTGATTGGTTGGCAAAATTTACGTCATATTTGGCGGACATTTGACCTAGTTTCAGGTCAAATGTCAAATGCTAGCGCCCCTCAAACATCTTTGAGAACCACTGTACACTCAATGGAACAGAGCCTTAATTAGTCATCAGTGACACCCATGAAGGACGTTGGAAGAGGCCGTGTTTGCTTGTAGTAGCCTATAGTTGTCTAGATGTTGAATGTGCACTATAGACTATACTATCACTGTGACGTAAGCAAATACTCTGTCCAATCAAATATGGGAATGTTTGGAGCTATAAATAAACGTGCCAGCGCTCCTCTCCGACTATTCGTTAGATAGAGAAGTAGGATAGTTTTTTGAATTATACATTCACAGTCTAGTATAGTGTGTGCACTATACTAAGATCACCCGACCCGGGAACACACCATGCATTTCCCCTTCTACAAGTCCCAGAAGTCACCGGTGGACATCGTCAGGAACCTGAAGGACAGCATGATGGTGTTGGAGAAGCACGACGACGTCTCCGACAAGAAGGTGGAGAAGGCCACGAAGGAGGTGTCGAAGAGCCTGGTGTCCATGAAGGAGATCCTCTACGGCACCGGCGACAACGAGCCCCGAGCCGCGGCGGTGGCCCAGCTCGCTCAGGAGCTCTACGACAGTGGCCTGCTCAGCACCCTCATAGCCAACCTGCAGCTCATTGTCTTTGAGAGGAAAAAGGACGTCGCTCAGATCTTCATCCATGTCCTGGGGCGTCGCATCGGCACTCGGATGCCCACGGTGGAGTACCTGTCCAGCCAACCAGACATCCTCTTCATGTTGCTCAAGGGGTACGAGTTTCCGGAACTGATTGCCCTAAACTGTGGCATCATGTTGAGAGAGTGCATCAGTCACGCCCCGCTGGCCAAGATCGTCCTGTGGTCAGAGCACTTCTATGACCTCTTCAGGTATATCGAGACGTCTACGGTCGTCACTGCCTCCGAAGCATTTAACACTTTTAAGCACTTGCTCACGAGACACAAGCTACTGAGCACAGAGTTCCTGGAGCAGCATTACGACAAGTTCTTCAGTGAATATGGGAAGTTACTCCACTCGGAGAATTATGTGACCAAAAGGAAATCCCTCCAGTTACTGGAAGAGCTTCTTCTCGACGGGCATAACTTCACCATCATGACAAAATACATCAGCCAGCCAGAGAATCTGAAGCTAATGATGAACCTTCTACGAGACGAGAGCCGTAACATTCAGTTTGAGACTTTCCATGTTTTCAAGGTGTTTGTGGCCAACTCCAACAAGACGCAGCCAATCCTGGACATTCTGTTGAAGAACCAGACCAAACTCATCGAGTTCCTCAGCAAGTTCCAGAACGACAGGACGGAGGACGAACAGTTCAATGAGGAGAAGATGTACCTGGTCAAACAGATCAGGGACCTGAAGAGGCCTGCTCCCCAGGAGGCTGCCTGAAGGTGGGCGTGGTGGAAGCAGAGGGCAAAAAGGACCCCCATTCAGGATACAAGACTGCTTGGACCCTTCAGCAAAGTTCTGCTGCTTAGGGGCGTTGATTTCTGAACAAATAGGAAGACCCTTTAGGCGACATATGAAATCCGACAAAGACAAACATGACCGTATCTATTCGTCAGCTCCCCTGCTCCTCAGTGGACATTGATTTATTGTTTTGTTTTTTGTTTTTTAGGAGAGGGAGGTCTGTAAATCAGAGGTTCAGGGATCTCCATCTATATACCTACTTACTTAGGCCTTTGTATTCCTTTCGGAACATAGGCCATTGATGAATCGCTTCCACCCTCGTCTGTCTTGCGCCATCCTCTCCAGCTGTTAACACGTCAGTCCCTTCTTTCTCTCCATCTCCATCTATATGGGCATGTTTTTTAACCACAGAGATTCCTTGATTTATATACAGTATCTACAGATGTAAACGGCAACTGGTGGGCGGAAGAATACAATGCAGTGTTTATAGGTTGTTTTTAGTTTTAGATTTAGTTTTAAAGCCGTGATCCCCCTAAACAACATGATCATCGGGTACTATGATAGACTCTATCTAGCGATATTGGAGTCAGACTTTGATGCTCTATCAGATAGAGCATCTCTATCAGATAGAGCATCAAAGTCTGATTCCAATATAAGTCCACCGGTTTGTGTATTTTTTTGTTTGTATTATAATCCCCATAGGGGGATCTTAGATCGCCTCATATAAGAACTGTGTTTGAAAAATAAACAATTCGTCCCAGTGGTTCCACTCGTATGGATATGAAGAATCAACAGACTGCGAGAAAACGCTAATATTACTGCTGCCGAATTAGTTGCATTTTCGCTAGAAACAGACTGTATCAAATGAGTGACTCGTAAACGATTCAGAGACACCTCCCTGACAATATCGCAGAGACAGTTTGTTTATTTTTGGACCACAATTCTTATATGAGACGATTTTAAGATGACCCCAATGTTATTCTCCATGGAGAAACATCCGGGAACCACGGGATGAACCAGGGGATGAACCAGGGGATGAACCAGGGGATGAACCAGGGGATGAACCAGGGGATGAGCGAGTGACGTCAGGACTTCGGAGTCTTTTTGTGGCCACACCGACCATTTCATTACGTATACCCCCCTTGTATATACTCCTTGTACACGCTCCTTCTTTATACTCGTGTATACCTGGTTTTCGCCTTAACACCACCCACCTGAACTGAAGCCACGTCCCCCCAGCTGCTGTTGTATGATATAAAGGGGAGGGGATGATTTTAGTGTGTCACTAAAGCGGTGTACGTATTTCGATGGGGCCTTTTGACTCAGGCTTTCAGGTTTGAGGAAGAAACCAAAAATATACACAGGGAATATTTGAATATTATAACCACACCCATCCCTGGGTGTGGTTATAATATTCAAATATTCCCTATATTAGAGTAATGTTAACTCCATAGACGCATAAAAAACTATGGCACCCCATCTTTACTTAGACTCCCTACAAGCTTCAACCCTTGCATACATGCTTCTCCAGACACCAGGGGCAGTATTATGCGTGTCTTAAGTACCAGGTCTTATTACTTAATTTAAGACCTGATCAATGCCATTTGGCTATTCTGAGTGGCCAAACAGCATTGACCACGCCTCCAGGTCTTAAGTTAAGTAATAAGACCTGATACTTAAGACACGCATAATACTGCCCCAGAACAGTATATGGCCCAGTCCATTTGCTGCAAAGCTTTGGTGACACCCCCTTCTTCCATGCAGGAGGGGTACAGCTAGTTGCAGTACAAATGGGCATCATCAAGGATGACCACAGTGGACAGTGTGTGTGTGTGTGTGTGTGTGAGCATCAGGCAGTGTTACACACGGACCAGGGAGACGGAGACTCCTGTCGATAAGGGCCTGGCAAAGTGACACTTGATGTTATTCAGCTTGCTGTCCTGATTCTCAGCCTTTTTAATTTCGAGGACCCCCAGGTTGATATGCATTATGCCACATACTTACTTACTTAATCCTCTTCGTCCCGGTGGAACGTAAGGCTGACTATCTGCCTCCATCTGGTCCTATCCTGTGACTATCTGCTTCCATCTGGTCCTATCCTGTGACTATCTGCCTCCATCTGGTCCTATCCTGTGCAGCATGTTGAGCCTCCATCGCCCCATGTTAGATTTGCCATCTTCAGTTCTGAGGTCACAGTTCTCCGTGAGGTCACAGTTCTCCGCCAGGTTGTTTTTGGCCTCCCTTGTTTCCTCTTTCCAGGTGGGGTCCATCTTAGGGCTACTTTAGGAATGCTGTTCTGATCCATTCGAGGGACATGTCCGAGCCATCTGAGCCGTCTGTTTTTGATTTCCAGTACCACATTGTAACAGTTTGTCCACTATATTGTTTTAATCTCTCGGACCCCAATCTAAGCTATAAAATCCTCAGTGCTATTTTAATGATACTACCCTTTTGGAGGGCATGGGTCGTATCCTTTCCTGTAGCAACAACCATTCAAGTATTTTTGAGGGGTGCCGGCTCCAATGCACCGCTTCGTGTGTATCTCTCCGTCTGTATCTCTCCGTCTGTCTGTTTGAGCACAGAATGTGGTCAAATGATTGGACATCATGTTGTTGACATCATCAGACGTCATCATTGTGACGAAAGTGTGATTTTAATTTAATAGACAAATAAAACAAGACAAACCAGTTTTACATAAAAGGCCTTTTCTACAAGGTTCTAATCTACACTCATACATACAGCATCTCCTTGGCCTGCTCCAGCATGTTTCTTCATAAATGGTAAACGGTGCATTTATATAGCACCTTTATCCAAGGCGCTTTACATAGATTGTGCATTACATTCACTCACACATTCATTTACCGATGGCGGCGGAAACCATGCAAGGCACCAACCAGCACATCAGGAGCAATTAGGGGTTCAGTGTCTTGCTCAAGGACACTTCGACACTGACTCTGGGGGAGCCCGGGTTCGAACTGGCAACGTTGCGGTTGCCATCCAGCCACTCTACCCCTGAGCCACCGCCGCCCCATCAAGGGTTATGTGGTTCTCGTGGATGCATCTATGAGCGACGGCGAGGCAATGGCCTCCATTAATACCTGAGAGAAATGTACTGCCGTAGCAGACAACCCACAGCACTCCAGGTTCAAACAAAATCCTTCTAAGGCCTCACTCAGACCTTTACTGCATTGCTGTATGCTTGTTGGCTGAATGTTGTGTAGTGTCATGGCCGCCCCAATGCATTTCCAATGGGAGTCACATGGTTTGACACAACATTTGTGTTGTATGAGGGGGAGGGGCACAGTCGAAACACAGCCGAAAGCCATACAACAGCTTGTAGTCCAAAATGTGGACTACAAACCATGTGACTTCCATTGGAAATGCATTGGGGTGGCCATGACACTACACAACATTCATCCAACAAGCATACAGCAATGCAGTAAAGGTCTGAGTGAGGCCTATGTGCAAGGCTCGAAGATATAAGTTGAGGTGAAGAAAATGCCAGCACTCATTGTATGTCCTTTTACATGATTTTATTGACCTCTGAGAATGAAAACGTACGCGTTTCGGCCTGTATGGCCTTCCTCAGCGTTTGTCCAATAATACCTGCCATTCATTTTTACGTAAATCTCGATGAGAGCTTTTATTTAGCTAAATGCCTGAAAGCAATTCAATCATGTTAAAGCATGCTAGAGCTGTTACTTAGCAGAAAATAATACCATCCTTTCAATTCCAAAATTCTTCCAATTGTTGTTTAATACAAATGCGTTGCAAACTACACAATACATTATTATACATCTTAACAGACACAGCACGGTTAAATTCTTGATATAATTTACTGTAAGTAAATCACACAAGTAATTTGCATACTTCACATTATTTAGTCGTGTCAAATATTTTATCCAGTGCACTTTCTGTGACATGGCTTTGTAAGAGGGGTTTACAAACCGCTCTGTAAACAGTTAAACCTGCAAAGTAGCCATTTGTGACCAGATTTGACTGAGAGCCTGCCATCGCGCAAATTCCAGCTTTTCACCAGACTAGAAAAACTTTTTTTTTCTTCTTCAAAGTGAGTTAATAGCACAGGCAGACTCTTCACATACTAGCATGTAGTATGCATGCATGTCTGAAAAAAGTGTCAGAGCTGAAATTGACATGTAAATATGAAATAAATGCTTAAACATGTAGCTAGGTGTAATGTTAGAGACCACAGAAGTGAACCTTTCAAGCCTGTTTTCTCAACTCGCCGTTTTCTGCAAGATATTACTCTATAAGCCATATCTCCAAAACTGGTGGGTCAAACTGAACATATGAAACGAAAATTTTAAAAAATCCAATGGCAGTCCCTCAGTCAAATTTGGTCACATTTGATTTGGGTAATTTGTGGTAACTTTGTGAATCTAGGGAGGTAAACCTGTGCAAGTAACCAATGGGTGATTTGGGTACAGAGTTCTTGCATCTAGGGGGCCGTGTTCTAGCGTGTACGTGTGCACCGTACCGTGCCGTACCTGCGCATGCATGTCAATTACTTTTGGTACCACACTGTGGTACCAGCATGACACAACTGGATATTAGCCCACATGGTGAGTCAGCGGTCACTCACTCAACTCAATGAATGCCATGCCAATGGGAGCTGATTTGAAAAAATAAAAACAAAAATAAAAATCAGCCAATTTCAACGTATTTTGTGTTTTTCTTGTGACTATTCCACCAGCATATAAAATAATTCTCTTGTAAAACATTTTAATAATAGTTTATCATCTTTCTTCCATAAGATACGGGGGCTGAGCCCCACTAGAACATAGATACCAGCCAGGTGGGCAGCCATTAAGCCCCAAAACCACACCAATGACTACTTACGCAATAAATTTGCTGCAAATGTATTCTGTAAGTAGTAGGAAGTAGGCGTGGCTGGTGGTGATTTTGGGTGGGGCCTATAATACATCCTTTAGTATAATAATAATAATAATAATATAGAAAATGCTCCACAACACCACAAGTTACCAACAACAAAACAGGAGTCCCACACACAGCACCCGTCCGTCCCTCCCTCTCCCCCCTCTCTCTCTCTCTCTCTCTCTCGTGCGTTTATTTTGGACATGCAGAGAAGTTGAGTGCCGGTTAGTTACGCAAGCGTATTTTCACGGCCTGAGGCAGGCCTAAGGGCTGAGCAGAATCTGCTACATAGAGAGATATTTGCCCTATTTTCACGACTTTTCAAAAATAGCTAAAGTATGACATAATGTTTACCCATTTAGACCTGACGTCGAAATAAAAAAAACGTTCGCTCTGAAAGAATATATATGCAAAGATTTGTTGCCGCATTTTTACGATTTTTCAAAAATAGCAGACCTACAAGCTCGTAGCGCGCCACTCGGTGGCGCGCTATGAGCTTGTAGATCTGCTATTTTTCAATAGCTAAACTACAACATAATGCTTAGTTAAAACACCAAAAGGGGTTCCCGTCCAGAATGGGTTAAAACACAAAAATATATGTAACTTGGGAAATATTTAAGTGGCTGAACAGTGAGGCCAAGATTAAAGAAGACCACGAAAAGGCCAAAAAAAGCTAAACTGTCAAAAGAGGAACTACCGTAATCCTTTCAAATTACAGGAGACAAACACCGGAGGTGAAATTAATAGCCTTTCAATTTCCACTGATTAAGAAGCACAGGCTACACAGGCTAATCCACAAGACAATATTCATTTGATGGTGTGTTCAGTTCACTAACATTTACATACATTATGCACAAAATTCATATTGCAACATACAAGGAGCAATACCATGAGGGAGGGAGGGAGGGAGGGAGGAACAGGACATCTGACACTGTAAACATTAATTTCCAGTCAACACCTGAGAACTGTAAATCATCACAATATAACACAGCATAAACCTGCTCTTCACATCATGTGTAGTGTACATACTGTACAATCATACATATAGTATTTCACCTTATGTACAAAAACTGAGACATTTAGTCTGAGGTACGTTTACCGATCATGCTCGCACTTCCACATACAACTAGTACGGTGAAAATCTTCTGCAACATGACATTTGGTTGGCAAATATTAAAACACTGTCTGAAATGCCTTGTTCTTATACAGTCTTCTGTATTATAGCTGGTTCGTTGCTCCGGGTAATATGTCAGCTTTTTAAAAACAACATTAAACAGAGATAGAGCCATACTGCAACATCCATCAACGTATGTTTTCATTAGTACACTGCAGTGACTTATATATATATATATATTAATAAAGACGTGCTGAAAAATTAATTGAAGCTGATCACAGATATTATACCACGTGGTACGTCACAGTCTAGAACAAAAACGCAGTGCTTTTGGACTGATAATTGAATACATCTGGTCTGATAAGTTTAGGCGACACTTAAAATGAGTGACTGCTGACCAAACTAAGCACTCAGACAAAACTAAAAGCATCTGTAGTCCAAGAGATAAATTTCACAAGCGGGAGTTTTTTTTATTTTTGTCGTCTCCTCTTTGGAATGCTATCTGGCAGTAATTCAGTGGAATGTAATGCTCCGAAGTAAATATGGCTGTCAGAAACAGCTAAGTGCATTGAGCGACATGAGTATATGTTGCTCAGCCTAGCGTGTTTCATTGATATACTTTCCATTGGTCCCCTAAGATATCAGCAACATACTGTGTAAGCTCATTAGGTTGAGTGGTTTGAGCCACTGTGCAACACACCCTTTTAATAAACATATTGGTTCAATAGGATGCCGCTCTCTGCCTAAGCACTCGTTGACCAAGAGTTATATTACCTCTTGTGCCAATAAAATTGCCTGAGGCCATGCTGGAAGACCTCTCTCTGTGGAGGGTTTTAACCAGTAATGACAGTGAGTTACAGGTCTGTCATGTCTTTTTTTTATGCATTTGATGTATTACCATGTGTTGTTCTTGCTTACTGTAAATCGCTCTGGATTAAGAACGTCTGCTAAAATGCCTAGATTGTCAATTGTAATAGTCTTTTCTCAATGACCAGCTCGCTCGTTTTTGTGTTTTTACTTGATTAGATGGTGTTGATGTACAAATGAGAGGGAATGACATCAGACATGACTCATGATCTCCTGGACTCAGACCCATGTCACCACTAGAGGGCAGTGTCTGGGACTGCATTGCATGGAACGTATGCACAAGCAGGAGGACTAGGAAGGTTATCCAAAGCCTTAATGCATGGAAGGTAATGAAACATCTCACACGGTCTGAAGCACTGTGTTGACCGTAATAAAACATGGAAACATCACGACCTATATATAGTTCCAATGCTCAGTACTCAGCACACATGGATAAGAAACAACTGTCATTTCAACCTTTACAGAGACATGGTAGTAGTATGATTGTTCCAGCTATATAGCTGTATATCCGCCTGAACACTAATTGGCTGCATTATCCGGGCTCACGTTCAGATGGAAGATAGGTGCTCCCCACAGGCGGACGCCCGGCGTGGCGTAGGGCTGCATTTACTCAACATCGTGATCTGGGTACTGAAGTTGTTACCGTTGCTGCCGATAGACGGCTGCTGATATTTAGTGTCCGCAATCAGGAACCTCTGTAGCATCCACCTGCGCCACTTACGCCTAATCTCTCCCTGCACCTGCAAGTGTGTGAGAGAGATGAGACGGCGGGGCTTAAAATCAAACAGGATTTAAGTAGGCGGACAAACATTAGTAAACTGCGTAGTGCAGTAGACACTAAGGGGAGATTTATTGAACCTCTAATCAGTGTGTTTTGTAATCATGTTTGTATGCACACCTGTGTGTGTTTTGCTGCCTTACCTCTCCATTAAGAAAACAGTACAGGACGGCAACAACAAAACCCTAAACCCGAGAGAGAGAGAGAGAGAGAGAGAGAGAGAGAGAGAGAGAGAGAGAGAGAGAGAGAGAGAGAGAGAGATACAGTAATTGCACAAGTGAAATCCCCAGTGACAATAACTGTGACTTTGAAAATTACTGCCACACTGAGCACGATAGTTCAGCTGGGGAAATACTCTGATGATCTTATAATGATACCCAAATTCAGACCGACAGAAGTTCAGCCATTTTAGACGACCGGGGAAAGCGCCCCCAAGGGATAATCCGGTCAGTTAAGAACAGTCGTAAATTAAAAATATGTTTCCATTTCTAGAGAACATGCACTCTCGAGGGGACTTCAATTCAGCTCAAATATATGTGCCTCGGTTGCACACTTGAGTTTGGTGTCCGGTGTTTACATTGGATTCCATGCTCAGTGGCTCACTAAGAGCCGTACTGTCTTATTCAAACATACAAATTCAGTCACAGTACACTAATAAAACCATTCGCCGAGCTAATCTAACAGGTCATCATCCAGTCCACCTCACACTATGGGTACTCCTTCCAAACCAAGGCAAAAGCTGGCTTCACACGATGTTTCTGATTCAGTTCTCTTTTAGTGTTGCTAAAACACAAAATAGCACATATATGTCACACAGGATGTCAATGGTATGGTCACATATAAACCCCTATAAAAAAGATTGCTCAATACCGACAGCCAGTCAGCAAGAGAATTCATGAATGTATGTAAACTATGTATATAGACAATAGTTTAGGGCCCAATAAAAAAAAAAACTATATACCAAATTTCCCACCCCACAACCCCGGCTGATGGACTAACAGACTGTGGGAATCAAAACAAAGACAAAGGACATAGAATTCCCTTGATTAACCCATTTTTGACCTGAGATCAGATTTTCAGGTCAAATTCTAAATGTCTTCTACATCCTGACAGTTTTCTGAAAAAGCTATATTTCTGTCAGTCATTCTTCGATTTAAAAAAAATAGCAGACCTACAAGCTCGTAGCGCGCCACTCGGTGGCGCGCTATGAGCTTGTAGATCTGCTATTTTTCAATAGCTAAAGCATAACATAATGCTAACACCAAAAGGGGTTCCCGCCCAAAATGGATTAGAGACACTGGCATTCTGAAGCCTGCTACTGTTTGAGATTTAGGGTGCATCCAAATAAGTCCTTTTTTAGGAAGGTTCCCAACTGAGGGAATGAAATCACCTGGAAATATCTAAGTGGCAGCCATGATAAGAGCCGGTCAAATTCTTTGAATGCTAAAATGAAATGTGCTTCATTCCTTCCTTTCTCGTCTCCTTAGGGATCTTTTTACGGTTTTATTATTATTACCTATGCTGCTGCGTTGCCTGAAGGAAGCCGAACAAAGATACGTTTTACTCTAGTCTAATGTACCTGCACTCAAGATGAAACAGTGAAGCACAACCTTGAACCTTAGGGCATATATAGGGCACACTGAACCATCTTTTATAAAAAGGAAAGTAGATTTGCTCTCCCACAATTCAAGGGAGGGCGAGGTGAATTTACCGGTCGGCTCATGGGTCGGCCAGTCGGCTCATGGGTCGGCTCATGGGTCGGCCGGCGGCTCATGGGTTGGCCGGTCGGCCCATGGGTTGGCCAGTCGGCCCATGGGTCGTCTCATGGGTCGGCCGGCGGCTCATGGGTTGGCCAGTCGGCTCATGGGTCGGCCGCATGGGTTGGCCGGTCGGTCCATGAGCCGCCGGCCGACCCGGAGGGGCCTTCTGCCAATCATGATCAAACGGGGGCGGGCCTTGGTGTGTGTGCTGTTGGCCTGTCGCGTGTCCCCCACTGTAGTGCGTGCATGTGCACATCTTGTTACCGGGGCAGACTGGAGGGGGTTTCCAAATCACCCATTTAGGCCTGACATCGAAATATTAAAAAAGTCTTCTAAATCCTGACAGTTTTCTGAAATACCTGTTTCTATATCAGTGGTGCTCAATATTTCATGTCAAGGACCCCAAAATTATATGTAATTGGCTGCTAACCCCCATTTGAAAATATGATGTTCCAGGGACCCCCAGAAGCAAAGATTTGAGTAAAAAATAATTCTCTCTGAAAGAAATTTGCGCCAAATTTGCGCCACATTTTCACGATTTTTCAAAAATAGCAGATCTACAAGCTTGTAGCTAGGCACTCGGTGCCGCGCTATGAGCATGTAGATCTGCTATTTTAGCTAAAAGTATAACATAATGCTTAAAACACCAAAAGGGGTTCCCGTCCAGAATGGGTTAATACAAAACTTTTTGTTTTAACCAAAGACATATCACTTACACTACTGTACCTTTAAATAGGACTTAACATTTCTGATTATTCAGATGTACCCTTTTTTTATCTGACTACCTATGATCGTGCACTGTATGTGTTTTGATTTCATTTACCTGAAAAGATCCAAGAATAAGATCGAAGACCATTCTCACTTGGGGGTGAATGTGGTCGGGGATGAAGGCAAATATAATGTAATTCATCCCAAAGAGAGGTATCAACAGCAGTGTTGACTTCGCCAGCCTCCTGCAAGTAGACAGAGAAACTTAATGAGAAGATATTCTATCTCACATCCTAGTCAAAAGCAGAGTGGAAGCAATTCTCTGCCAGTGGATTTACATTTTGGGCAGGTAAGAATTACATTTTGGACAGGCAAGATGTGTTAATTGTCGTCCCTCCGCGCACAATCGTAACACTAAAGGTTTTCAAAGAGATATACCTGCCAGACGAGTAGTATACAAAGGCTGAAAAGCATGCATTTACATTCCAATTGGTCCACTAATAGTTCTCAGGTCTTGTTTTTGTCCTCTCTCTTTTCTCATTGTATGGATTTTGGCCAGGCCAGAAATGTATTTGGACAGGCGGACGCCTGCCCTCGCCTTATTGTAGATACGCCTCTGTTCTCTGCACTGTGCAAGAGATATCTCTACTCAACAGCAACATAATAGCAGCCAAAGCAATTTGCTATACGGTGCACGTAAACCGGATAAGATATGACCTTGAACCATTTATTGCATAATAAAAACCTAAAGTTGGGGCTGACATCTTTGGTTTTGAAAACGTACGAGTACTGATTGGATTCCTTTCTTCCGATGTCAGGACAGTTTATCTTCTGTCGGAGGATGCGGATTATACAAATGAGGAGGAAGAAGTTAACCTGCGGAGACAATAGAAGACATGAGTCATGACGTTCTCGACATTATGCAGCGTTGGAACACAACACAGGGCGGCCGAAGATGTGACTCACAAGTATGGTCATTAAAATGGGCGTTTTTATGATCCACCAGCGGTTGTCATCAATGGTGTCCCAGCATCTGTTGGAGCAACACAGCGACTATTTAATCACACCTTCAATCGTGTTGCGTTGTCACACCACTAACCCATAACATCTGTTGGAGCACACAGACTGTCGTTATCACACCACTAACCCAAAACACAGGCATCATTTCAGCAAAAACTTGATATTTCTCCTATAATGCCCAAAATAGGGATGCCAGGTTCAAAGTAGCCTCGGAAACCCAGACATTTTTATTTCCTGCAGGGAGAAAAAAAAAGTCTGGGTCCGAGTCCACTTCAATTCGGCATAGAGTAGCGCAAACATCACTCACTCTCTGCTGATTTCTGATCGTCTGCACCTTTGTTAAATTGACACACACACTCACACATATACACACACACACACACACTCCTCTCTCTCTCTGTCGCTCTAGTTAATTAGTCTCATGTCTAGCAGCTGCGCATAGTTTCTCCCGGCGGATCCTGCCGGGAGCTGCCTATGCCATAAAAAGCATAGGTGAGTTCCCGGCTAGGTTCAAAGTGGCTAATGGTTTCTGACAAGTAAACATGTGTCTTCTGTCATTGATGTCTTGTATTGTTGTGCACTATTTCAGGGGTTCTCAACGATTTTGGCTGGGGACCCCCTGGGGACCCCCTGGGGACCCCCGGAAAGGCTTTGGCCATGTCTCGCGACCGACGCCACGCCCCCTCCCCACCCCCGATGCAATCAGCGCTGATCTTCAAAAACAACAAGTGGAGAAAATATGCATAAGACCTCAATTTTGAGTTCAAATGCAAACGCTCGTCTCAATTTGAGTTCAAATGCCAAACGCTCGTGGGTCCCCTGGAACCCCAAATGACATGATACACCCTGTGCTCCAAATCACAATTCTGGTGCCTGGCAGCGAGGGTGTCGTTGCCTGTTAGAATGGTTCACTATAGGGCCGGGCTACACTGTTAGAATGGTTCACTATAGGGCCGGGCTACACTGTTAGAATGGTTCACTATAGGGCCGGGCTACACTGTTAGAATGGTTCACTATAGGGCCGAGCTACACTGTTAGAATGGTTCACTATAGGGCCGGGCTACACTGTTAGAATGGTTCACTATAGGGCCGAGCTACACTGTTAGAATGGTTCACTATAGGGCCGGGCTACACTGGGGACAGTACGCTGCCACTAGCATCACATCACCTGCAGGCTTTCCACCTCGGAGGAAAGCCTGGTCTGTGTTTCTAAATCGCCATGTGATCCATTTTAGACCGGATGTTAAAATAAAATAAAAAACGAAGAAAAAAAAACTTTATTATTCTCGTTTCTCGGTTTCTGGCTATTGATCACGGGGGAATTGCGGGTACTTCTTATTCCGGTTTGTGGTTTCCTGCATAATGACTCCAAATCAGTGACTACAACATGACGTAAATTAACATCCGCTCTCGACCGGATCATAAAACCCTTAATGCAATAATCAATGGAACCCGACTGCAGTGAGCAGGTTGAGCATAAGCTCTGCGCGTGAATTCTTTTTTTTTTGCTCTAAGTGCTCTATTTTTCCACGTGTACCCGCCCTGCCCGGGGGTTTACGCAGCCAGCCCCTCAACTCGGCCTTCAGAGGAAAAACAAAAACAGTAAATACGGAACTCCCTGCAGGACGGACGAATTGTCGGTGCAGCCACTTAGCTGCTCACTAAGTGGCTGCACCATCCTCAGTGTAGCGCCCCCTAGATGTCCACTGAAGACATCTATTTATTTATACAGTAGTGTACCGTCGTATTCCTGTAATCACTGTCACAACCACATTCGAAACGCATTGACAACTAAACGTATCGTCACTCATACTGTATATTACTACAATTTACAATTTAGGCATTTAGCAGACGCTCTTAATCCAGAGCGATTTACATTAAGCAAGAACAAAAAGCATGGGAATACATATATGCTATACTATGCTATACTGTACTGTACTGTACTGTACTGTACTGTACTGTACTGTACTGTACTGTACTGTACTGTACTGTACTGTACTGTACTGTACTACTGCTGTACTATGACGTGCTATGACTACATACAATGCAATTATAGTGCTGTCTACATAACATGCTATAAGTCTGTATCAAATGCTATCTAAGTCTACAAAGATGCTATCTAAGGGGGTAGGGTAAGTGCTATGGGCCATGATGGAGTCTGAAAAGGTGGGTTTTCAGACTGCGACCTTTACTAAGCTACCTACACAACGGTGGAAGACATTTGAATTCTTTAATGAGGAATCATTTTAACTATTTAATGTTCAAACTAAGAGAATGACAGACTCACCCAGGATCATTCATATATGCCTTGGTTATCACCCATGCTGTGATAAAGACGGATGGAGCCCCTGTGAACAAGAAAAACAACCAAAGCTTGATTAGAAATATTTCAAAAGATAATAACGATGGAATGTTGAAGAAACCCAATACATTGTATATATATGTAGGTTATCAATTCTGTCCAAGCTCTTAAAACAAAACATAAAGACTCAATTTGCAAAGCACAACATGTCCATATTTGGTCAGTGTCTGATATTCTTCCTTCAACATCGCTAAGATACAAAGGATCCAGTTTGTCAACCTATAGGACTTAAGTTGGCTATAATCCCAATTTATTTTAATTTTGTTTTATAGTTTATAATTTTGTGGGAACAGATGTCACTAGCTCACAAACTTTACATTTCTGTTTCAGGTCAGGCTGAAACTGACTTCACAGTTAAAAGCGACTACAGACACAGTCTTGCCTTGAAAACGATTTAACAAACAGCATTTTATCAAGCCTTTCTGCACTTTTCTCTTTTTGTTTTTTTTACAGGTGTATCATAAATTACGAGTACATAGTTTAACCACTTATAAACTCTACGGCAGGCGTTCCCAAACTGTTTTGGCCGTGCAGAGAGAGAGAGAGAGAGAGAGAGAGAGAGAGAGAGAGAGAGAGACAGACAGAGAGAGAGAGAGACAGAGAGAGAGAGAGAGAGAGCTGCTGCTCTCCCGTCTCGCGTCAAGCAGCTCTATACAAAAACAGTGTTTTGCCGGATTCTGACGTGTGTTAAATAACACTATAAACCGTCCGCCATTACCCTTTTCATGTCACGCACCCCCTGTAGGTCATCCACGCACCACTAGGGGTGCACGCACCACTAGGGGTGCACGCACCACAGTTTGGGAAAGCCTGCTCTACGGCATACTTGTTGAAAAATAGCCGACCTACAAGCTCACAATGTTGTGAGCTTTTAGATCGGCTATTTTTGCTGAATGTTCGACCCAGAATAGCGATGCTAGGTTATGTAATAGCTTTTGACAGCTAAAAGCTTCAAAAACCTTTTTTTTCCAGTGAGGAACAGAAACGATGATGCAACGTGATCGTGAGAGACACCCAGAGCTATGCTCTGCTTCATACATTGGGCAACTGGCGGCCCGGGGGCCACATGCGGCCCCCACCTTCACTTAACCCATTTTGGGCGGGAACCCCTTTTGGTGTTTTAAGCATTATGTTATACTTTGGCTATTGAAAAATAGAAGATCTACAAGCTCATAGCACGGCACCGAGTGCTACGAGCTTGTAGGTCTGCTATTTTTGAAAATGTGGCGCAAATCTTTGAATATATATTGTTAATTACTTCAGTCTATTAGTAGCTTAACACTTTCATCGCCCCCTGGTGTTTATGTGAAATGACCACAGGCAGCCAGGCATTATCTGTGAATTCGCGCCAACTACTTCCAGGGCACACAGCCCAATACAGCGAGAGGAGGAGCAAAAAGTTGTACGAGCAGCAGCCGACATGTCTTATTTTTCACCACAAGCGGTAATATGGCTTCGGCGAAGCGATCAAAAATCACAAAAACAACAACTTTGGAGTATTGTTCTGAGAAAACAAACAGCAAAGAAGTGGATCAATATGGGGTGGGCGCGCATTGATCCTCACGATGGGAAGAACGTAGGTGTTGTCTAGGAGCCTTGGGCAGCACGAAAGGTTAGTGTTGAGCTTCGGCTGCTTGGAATTGATATAAACCTTACAACCCGCCATATGACGGGTATGGCGACCTTCGGGGTTAAATCTTCGTTCCAAAGCGTATTGGCGTCATGAATGAAGAACCTAACAGTGGAATATCTATCTAAGGAGAAATATACACTGTGGAGTGCCATGTCTACAGTATATAGTGCTATTTAAGTTACATAAGTTGAGCCTATGCATACGCCTGTAGGAGGTCGAGGCTAGGGCAAGTACTACGGCAAGATTGAGTCTGAAGAGGTGCGTTTTCAGACTGCGGCGGAAGATTGGGAGTGAATAAGGCGACTGTGGCTCAGGAGGTAGAGCAGGTCGTCCAATGATCCATGGGTCGGCGGTTCGAATCCCGGCTCCTCCTGTCTACATGTCGAAGTGTCCTTGGGCAAGACACTGAACCCCAAATTGCTCCCGATGTGCTGGTTGGTACCTTGCATGGCTTCTGCCGCAATCGGTGTATGAATGTGTGTGTGAATGGGTGAATGTAATGCACAATCTATGTAAAGCGCCTTGGATAAAGGCGCTATATAAATGCACCATTTACCATTTACCAATAAGAACATAACCGTGGAATATCTATCTAAGGAAATCTATACACTATGGAGTGCCATGTCTACATAAAGTGCTATTTAAGTTAGTGTTATTTAAGTTGAGCCTGTGCATACGCCTGTAGGAGGTCGAGGCTAGGGCAAGTACAAGAGATGGAGTCTGAAAAGTCTTTTGAATATATATTCTTTCAGAGCGTTTTTAACTCAAATCTTTGCTTCTTTGTCCCTGGAACAACATATTTTCAGTTTGGGGTCGGCGGCAAATTACATATAATTTTTGGAGTCCTTGACATGAAATAGTTTGAGAACCACTAACATAGAAACATAGGTTTCACAGTTTCATAAAACTGTCATGATTTAGAAGGATTTTTTTTTTTTTTAAATCTGGTCTCAGGTCTAAATGGGTTAAGAGTATCGGTATCGGAAAAGTATCGGATCGGCCCTTACTGGTCATATCGGGTCATATCGGTATCTGTGAATATGCCAGTCTAACCAGCGATCCAACACAGGGGTAAGGAAGGGGTTGACACTATGGCAGGTAAATAAAACATTTGAGTGAGGATAGATAGCTATAAACTAGATGGCTATAAACACTTTTCCAGGTCGGTGGAATTCAAAATAAGATATTTTTTTCTTTTTTAATTACTATATATATTATTCTCTCATGGTATCGGTATTCGGTATCAGTATCGGCTGACACAGAAATGTTGGTATCGGGATCGGCTAACACAGAAATGTTGGTATCGGGATCGGCTAACACAGAAATGTTGGTATCGGGATCGGCTAACACAGAAATGTTGGTATCGGGATCGGATCGGAAACGAAAAAAGTGTATCGGGACATCCCTAGTTAACCCATTTAGGCCTGACCTCAAAATTAAAAAAAAATCTTCTAAATCCTCCACTTTTCTGAAATAAATATTTTCACGATTTTTCAAAAATAGCAGACCTACAAGCTCGTAGCGCGCCACCGAGTGGCGCGCTACGAGCTTGTAGATCTGCTATTTTTCAATAGCTAAATTATAACATAATGTTTAAAACACCAAAAGGGGTTCCCGCCCCAAAATGGAGTGGATTCTTGATGGCTGCTGACTGCAGTTAACAATGTTAATGTAGAACTGTCTACAAGATGTAAATCAAATGCGGATGTAAAGACAAGTCCATGCCATTACCATCCATCAAAAGCAATCAAAATAAATAGACTTTATTTACTTTTGGATGGAACACATTTATTTCTTCATTTATTGTTTTATAACCCACTGCAGTCGGAGTGGAAGTGAGTTTGAGCAAACAACATTTTTAACATTTAACATATCCTTGTAAATCATTAAGAGTGGGGTGCCAATGGCCTAGTGGTTAAGGCACACATACCACAGCCTCTAATGTAGCCTGACAACAGGTCGTGGGTTCGAATCACGAGCCTGACAGCCTTCTCTCTGCGTGTCACTCCTTGTAGGTGCTGCCACACTATCGAAAGAGCTGCGCACGTTCTCGGCTGCGCGCAGCTTAAATTCTGAGTTTTTAGACAGCTGGTGGATGGAAAAGAAGCTCCACCTCCGCAGACTTTTTGCGCGACGGCCAGATTCCCGGAAACGCTCTCCTCCGCGCAAAAAGTCCGCGGAGGTGGAGCTTCTTTTCCATCCACCAGCTGTCTAAAAACTCGGAATTTAAGCTGCGCAGAGCTTAAGAAGTGCGCAGCTTAAGACCGTTTTGCGCTAAGGTGTGGAGACGGTGTGTCTCTCTCTCTCCCTGTTTCCTGTACCTCTCCAGTCGCCAATACTATCCAAATAAAAGCGGAAAACCCCCCCCAAAGAATATCTTAAAAATAACAATAAAATCAGTATGAGCGATATGTATAATTGGCACATACCCCAGCCAATCAGGATATACCACCAGAAATACTTCCTCTCTGAGAAGAAGGAGACAGCCAACAGGGCGTGGAGATACAGGCCCTCCACCAACAGCCAGAAGAAGCTCGCCATGACCCCGTACTGGAAGAACACCACTGCTGCTTTACAGCCCGTCTGGGAGGGAAGAGGGGAAACATCATTATTATCCGTAGAATGTGAGAGTCAGCAGGCTTTTAAAAAAAAGCAAACAGAAAACCTTTGAAATTTGAAAAAGGACACTCTCTTCCAAACAATGCAATGCATCTATACTATAGTATAAGGTTATGCTTTCATGTATCCCCATTTTATTTAACCCATACTGGGCGGGAACCCCTTTAGGTGTTTTAACTTTTAAACATTATGTTATACTTTAGCCATTGAAAAATAGCAGATCTACAAGCTCATAGCGCGGCACCGAGTGCCGCGCTACGAGCTTGTAGGTCTGCTATTTTTGAAAAATCGCGAAAATGTAGTGCAAATCTACTAAAGTTTTTAACTCAAATCTTTGCTTCTGCATGGGGGGGTCCCTGGAACAACATATTTTCAGATGGGGGTCGGCGGCCAAATACATATATTTTGGGGGGTCCTTGACATGAAAATGTATGAGAACCACTGATATAGAAACATAGGGTTTTTCAAGAAAACTGTCAGGATTTAGAAGACATTTATAGAATCGACCGTCCTCAGGTCTAAATGGCTAAGTGAACCTGTCCAATGATCATTTACTAACAGAGAGTCCACGGTGAGCAAACAATTTACGATTTATGCGTTTAGCAGATGCTCTTCTACACAGAGAGTCACACAAAGTGCAAGATTGGAGTAAGGGGAATGAACCCTAATCACTCAACAAACGACCGGGTAAATGGCCAAGTAAAAAGAGTGCAAAGAAAACAATTAAGGACTTCAAAGAAGCAGTACAAAGTAGCACTAGTAGTATAAATCTGAGCTATCATTATTATTATTAAAACTATCTAGGATAACATGCGAGCAAAACATATGCTGATGGAAAGCATCTATACATATATACAGATAGACTGGATAGTGATTATGATAGTAATTGATTTGTCTGCTCTGTAAACATTTCAATCATACAGAGCAGACAACAGTTTTCATTCAGCCTTTAAGTCACATAAACAGTGTCTTTTTGTGTACATTGTTATAGTGATTTCGAGGCCACTGAGTGCTAATTCAAAATTGGACTTTAATTGCTAAATTCCCCCAGGGTTAGTAAACGGCTCTGACATCCTCAACGTGTCTTATCTCGGGGCCCAACCTTCTTTTGTCGTATTTTTTAAAATATTTTTTATCCCACGATTTTGTAACCCATTTTTCACCCCTGTGTCAATTATCTAATGTGATCCTGGGCTCTACACACCCTCCGCCAACCTAGTCCCCATATATGGAGGACATGGGGAGAGCAACGGACTTGAACTCATGCTTCCTTCATGCCCGAGTGTCCAAGTTGCTCCTTTACACCTGACAGGGGGGAGTTTCCCTGGTTGGACGTAGCACGTGGAAGGAACACGTTATTCCAACCAGTTCCGTTATCCCCTCCATCAGGCGCCCCGGCTGGCCAGGGGGTGGCAGTTTAGAGACCAGGATTACTGCATGTTTTTTGTGAGGGTACCTACCCTAGGGGACACGGGGAGAACATGCAAACTCCACACAGAAAGGCCCTTTCGCCTTTTGTCGTATTTATCATGGATTTAAACTGTACATGATCGATAGATCAAAGTGTCATGCAGGACACTTTTACCTTTAATTTAACACATTCAATGAAGCGACATGAGAAGTCTCAAACAATGATCAAGGTCAAACAAAAATACCTAACTAAAACACCCAAGCTACAGGAAAATTACATGTAATACCACCTAAAATACAACACCCAAGTACATTTAGATGTTCTATATTGTTGTGTGGTCGTTTTTGTCCAGATGTTTGATTGCTGAATGTTTAATGGATCACATTGGAAACAATAAGCCTTGTTTTGGTCATGTTTTAAGCAGTTATGCTGCCTGTACTCTTAAAAGTCGTCAATATTCAATCAATCTGTCGATATGAAGATAGTCAAATGAAACAGGCAGGATGATGGTACAGTATACGTACAGTAGCTGCATGGAGCCTGCAGAATGCAGCTAGGGACGAGCACGCTCCAATCCCCATGATACCCAATATCACTTCAACAGGAAGTGTAAAACATAAACTAGTCTGAAAGCTGTAGAAATGTAGCCTGGCTCAGACTCATAGCGAGGATTCACTGAAGCTTCCTCCCCGCATATGCGGGGAGGAAGCTTCAGTGAATCCTCGATATGAGTCTGGTAGTGCCAGGAGTCTGGTAGTGCCAGGAGTCTGGTCTTGCCAGGAGTCTGGCCGCACCAGGAGTCTGGTCATGCCAGGAGTCTGGTCGCGCCAGGAGTCTGGTCGTGCCAGGAGTCTGGTAATGCCAGGAGTCTGGTAGTGCCAGGAGTCTGGTAATGCCAGGAGTCTGGTAGTGCCAGGAGTCTGGTAGTGCCAGGAGTCTGGTCGTACCAGGAGTCTGGTCATGCCAGGAGTCTGGTCACGCCAGGAGTCTGGTCGCGCCAGGAGTCTGGTCGCGCCAGGAGTCTGGTCGCGCCAGGAGTCTGGTCGTGCCAGGAGTCTGGTCGTGCCAGGAGTCTGGTCGTGTCAGGAGTCTGGCCGCGCCAGGAGTCTGGCCGCGCCAGGAGTCTGGTCGTGTCAGGAGTCTGGTCGCGCCAGGAGTCTGGTCGTGTCAGGAGTCTGGCCGCGCCAGGAGTCTGGCCGCGCCAGGAGTCTGGCCGCGCCAGGAGTCTGGTCGTGTCAGGAGTCTGGTCGCGCCAGGAGTCTGGTCGTGTCAGGAGTCTGGTCGTGTCAGGAGTCTGGTCGTGTCAGGAGTCTGGTCGTGTCAGGAGTCTGGTCGTGTCAGGAGTCTGGTCGCGCCAGGAGTCTGGTCGTGTCAGGAGTCTGGCCGCGCCAGGAGTCTGGCCGCGCCAGGAGTCTGGTCATGTCAGGAGTCTGGTCGCGCCAGGAGTCTGGTCGTGTCAGGAGTCTGGTCGTGTCAGGAGTCTGGTCGTGTCAGGAGTCTGGTCGTGTCAGGAGTCTGGTCGTGTCAGGAGTCTGGTCGCGCCAGGAGTCTGGTCGTGTCAGGAGTCTGGTCGTGTCAGGAGTCTGGTCGCGCCAGGAGTCTGGTTGTGCCAGGAGTCTGGCCGCGCCAGGAGTCTGGTCGTGTCAGGAGTCTGGCCGTGTCAGGAGTCTGGTCGTGTCAGGAGTCTGGTCGTGTCAGGAGTCTGGTCGTGTCAGGAGTCTGGTCGCGCCAGGAGTCTGGTCGTGTCAGGAGTCTGGTCGTGTCAGGAGTCTGGTCGCGCCAGGAGTCTGGTTGTGCCAGGAGTCTGGCCGCGCCAGGAGTCTGGTCGTGTCAGGAGTCTGGCCGCGCCAGGCTAGAAGAAATGAGCTTGTGGCCAAAGTTTATCAGCTCAAATTTGCAGACCCGAGCATAAAAGATAATACTTTTAATACCGGTATGTGGGGTTTTTTTGTTGTTGTTTTTATTTTATTTTTTATACCAGACTATTAAGCCCTCCATATGGCTAGTGTGTTAGTGTAAGACTGCTGTAATACATTTTCAGAATAATTATGCAACATGCAATTGCAACGGCCAACTTGGATGGATATAAGGATTCAAACGTGAATATGAAAATGATCATCAGTACCAGCTAGGTGTACAGTCCGGATCCTATTGGTCTAGTGCTGTCCTGCCCTGGAGTTCATGTAGAACAAGTACATAATCTCATTTTCTACCACCTCATGTTTGGCTGGAGCGCTTCGGGGGCCTTTTAGAGCACTAGCAGCTGTGTTTGGACTAGTAGGACCAGTATAATGTGTGTACCTAGAGGACATGATAATGAGCATCACTTGCAGAACATTAAAAACCTTCCCGTGTCTTATAAAGTGTTATAAAAATATGAAGGTAAATGAAAAGACTCGGTTTGACAAAAAATATATAAGGATTATTAGAAATGTTATATTTCTACAGTAGTTTATTCTGAAGTATTAATATTGTCCTTCAGACTGTAGTTTCGCTACTGTGGTGCTGTCATGTTTTAACTCATTCTGGGCGGGAACCCCTTATGGTGTTTTAACGCATTAAAACACCAACAACAACATTATGTTATACTTTAGCTATTGAAAAATAGCAGATCTACAAGCTTGTAGGTCTGCTATTTTTGAAAAATCATGAAAATGCGGCACAAATCTTTGAATATATTCTTTCAGAAGACTTTTTTTTTTCTTTCGACGTCAGGCCTAAATGGGTTAAAGTGATCGAGAAAGCCCTTAAAGGACCACTTCACCACTTTTCAACATCTCTTCATATAATTGGTCCTCACTAATGTTCATGATAAAACACCACCATTTTTTCCTACTCAGTCTGTGTCTCATAGGAGGGCTTTGGGCAGTTCGGACACCCGTCCACCAGTGACATCATCATTAGGCATATTTTTTTTAAACAACATTTGTTTTAAAATATATTTAGATTTTTAATATCGTTAGAACGATGGCTTCAACTTTTGCATTGCAACTTTTCAGGAAAAGAAAGCCTGCCGTTTCTATTAGCTTGGATTCACCATCGATGATGTCACTGGTGGACGGGTTTCTGAACTGCACACAGCCTTCCTATGAGACACAGACTGAGTAGGAAAGAATTGTGGTATTTTATCATGAACATTAGTTAGGACCAATTATAGGAAGATAAGTTGAAAATTGGCGAAGTGGTCCTTTAACTTTTTTTCCAGTCCTCACTCAGGCTAAACTAAAGTATGCAAACACACAACAGTAAACGTAAACTCTCCAGACTTCCTGGTGGAACAGGTGTATGTCGTTGGAAACACTGGTCAGAGGAGCTTAAGGCCTCGACAAACACTGCTACACCCAGGAGTTCCTGAATGATCACTGCTAAGCAAACTCCTAAGACAAAGCATTTAAAACTAACAGCGCCGGTTGAGTAATGATACAGACGCCAAGAGGAAAGAAAGCTTGTGCAACAACTCAGGGGATAGAGTTTTGCTGCAGCTCATAAATGAGACTTATAAGCCTGGTTTATACTTTGTCTTTCGTTAGTGTCGTGCGTGTGTACCATGTCGAATAGGCAATTTGCTAGTTTCGGCACGCAGCGACAGAGTATGAATTATTAACCTGGAAAGCCTGGTCTGTGTTACAAAATTGCCGTGTGATCCGGTCGGGAGCGGATCCCTTACGTCATGTTGTAGTCATTGTTTTGTAGTCATCAAGCCAGAACCATCAATGTGGAACTTCCTTTCCCTCAAACAATAAAATAACAACAATAAAAGCGTGCCTCGTTCTCTCGTAGACTGCGGCTTTTATTGGGAAAAATCGGTTTGGAGAAAGGAAGTTCCAGATTGAGGGTTCCGGCCTGATGACTACAAAACAATGAATACAACGTGACGTAACGATATCATCCGCTCCCGACCGGGTCACACAGCAATTTTGTAACAAATGGTAAATGGTAAATGGTGCATTTATATAGCGCCTTTATCCAAGGCGCTTTACATAGATTGTGCATTACATTCCACCTCGGAGGACACGAGGTTAATAAAATCATAAACCCGAAAAGGAATGCTGCCCAGGCTAATAAATTATGCATAACACCATCTACAATGCTGAAATTTTGAAGAAGGGCACAAAGAAAACAAATAGACTGTGTAAAGCCCTAGACTAAATGGAGAAATTGTGAAGAAGTAAGTACTCACAGAGGAGTTGCAGAAGTTCTCGGTTTCACCGACCTCATACAGAACCACGTCCTTGATGAACACAGCGATGGCTTTCAGGATGAACGACACAAACAGATTCATGTGGATGTAGTTCCTCGTACAGTGCAGCTTCCTATGAGAGAACATACAGGATCAGTGTTAAAGGTATATTCAGTGATTTCACTTCATTCAAATATTACTTTTTTTCCCTTTTTTTTTTTGATAATCCTCCCTACCATAGAGTGTGCTGACCATATAAGGAGTTCCTCCCTGTCCCCAGTGAGCCCCTGGGGTCAAAAAACCCTAGTTTCAGTTTTGGTGGCGGGTGGCAAAGCCTTCATCCAATCAGGATGAGAGGGGCCTTCCTCCAATCATGATCGAGTGGGGGCACATGCTGTTGGCCTGTTGCACTTCCCCCCACTGTACAGCGTGTGCATGTGCACATTTTGTTACCGGGGCGGACTGGGTGGTTTTCCAAATCACCCAAATCACTGAATGCTCCTTTAAGTGTGGAGAGCATTCAAGCTTTTATCCCATTTAGGCCTGACGTCGAAATAAAACAATAAAAAGTCTTCTGAAAGAATATATATTCAAAGATTTGTGCCGCATTTTCACGATTTTTCAAAAATAGCAGACCTACAAGCTCGTAGCGCGCCACTCGGTGGCGCGCTATGAGCTTGTAGATCTGCTATTTTTCAATAGCTAAAGTATAACATAATGCTTAGTTAAAACACCAAAAGGGGTTCCCGCCCAGAATGGGTTAAACATTATATTTGAAAAGGTACATATCGTCGTCTGGCAGAAACCTTGTTGCTCCAAATTTCAACTTAAATGAATGCCCTATTATTTGTCATACAAAAGCAGCAAAACTCGTTTTCAGGGATCTTGCCCCATGGAAGATCCCTGATGTAATCAGTAGATGCCCGTATATGGG
Organism: Electrona antarctica; assembly: GCF_951216825.1. NCBI lineage: Eukaryota > Metazoa > Chordata > Actinopteri > Myctophiformes > Myctophidae > Electrona > Electrona antarctica. The sequence continues at coordinate 9,412,516 of NC_136806.1, forward strand.
TATACCCCCTTTTTTGCCCATATATGGAGCTGACAGACAGCCCTCACTCAGGCCAATTTATTTTTTTATCTTTTTTATCTTCTATCTTTATTTTATTTTATTTTTTTATGGAGGGACAGACAGTAGGCTGACAGGAAATGGGGAGAGAGATGGGAGAGTGACATGCAGTAAGGACCGTCGGATCGGGAGTTGAACCCGCGGCACACTGCCAGACTGGATTACCAGCCAAGGTGCCTGGACCGCTGAGCCACGGCCCAGGCCACTCAGGCCAATTTCTAATATAGGCTATTGAACCAATGACAAGTATTAACAATAGCCTTGGATCCAATGGAACATTGGCTCTTTCATCCCTTTTCCTGAATAGCAACAGCTTTATTGGACACTCTGTATGGCTGGCCATGAAACAAGGGCATCTGTCACGTGTAGGTGAGGTAAGGACCCAAACGCGGGACAGCCAGGCATGTAGTGTTCAAAACCATGAATTGGTGTTTTAATACAGAAGACAAGGTGAACATGAATAACTTAAAACAGACTGAAACAGGTGACAGGATACAATGACTCAACAAGGACTGACTGGGGAACAAGACTGATATACACATCATGAGGGTTGATTACAAAATGAGACACAGCTGGAGCAAACAAACATAGAACCATGGAAACTAGACCAGGGAACAATACATAGAAATACAAGACGTAGACTGTACAATGAATGACAAAAGTCTGTGACTGTGACACATGAGCGTATGTGAAGTGAACACACGGTGAGATAACAGAGGCAACACATTGTAGCTATTGCGAAATGAGTTCCACCGTGTTCCGAGTGTTCCCAAACAAATGCCTTTGATATTGCCAGTGATGTCCTCACGTGATTGGGGAGGATTGTATAAGCCCCATTAGACGAGTAATCATGATTACTCGTCATTCTGCCATGTCAGAATGGGTGTGATGACACATGGTAACAACCAGCTGGCTGTAAAGTTGAGTCTGCAACTACTGCACATAAACAGGGGAGATCCGATGCTCTGCTGCACATCCTGTGTGAGCAGAGCAGACCACCCCTCAGTCGAGGAATATGCTAACCTCACTCCACTGGCTGACCCTGTGAAATAAACACATCACTCACTGTTTACATGCACGCACGCACACACGCACGCACACGCACACACAACAGTCATGCAGGGACACGTATTGGTGTCTACATGCACAGAGACACGCTCACACACACACACACACGCACACAGTCGTGCGTGCCATGAATTCAGTTATAGATAACGTCTGATCTTTTGAATGCAATACAGAAATGGTAACCTTGTCTCACTCTCACAACCACACACACACATACTCACTCTCACAACCACACACACACATACTCACTCTCACAACCACACACACACACACACTCTCACAACCACACACACATACTGCACTCTCACAACCACATACTCACTCTCTTTGCCCATATCCCCAGTTCCCCACAGACATGGGTTAGTGAGGATTGGTGTGTGAGGACGCGCGCGCGCGCACACACACACACACACACACACACACACACACACACACACACACACACACACACACACACACACACACACACACACACACACACACACACACACACACACACACACACACACACACACACACACACACACAGTCACACACACAGACACAGTCACACACACAGTCACACACACAGTCACACACACAGTCACACACACATACACAGTCACACACACACACACACACACAGTCACACACACACACACACACACACACACACACACACACACACACACACACACACACACACACACACACACACACACACACACACACACACACAGGCTTAGAGAGGATGCACGCACGCTGGCTCTTGAGCATTTGATTTGTATGGCTGCTCATGCTCTCTAAAACACTTCAGTTTGTAACAGGAGGTAATGTAATGGATCAGAAGCAATTCCCTTTATAACATACTTCATTTTCCTTGATATTTCTCTTAATTTAAGCCTATTGACCTTATGCAGACAGCGGCCATTTTGCCAATATGAGCTACATTCTGTCAAGACATTCAGCGCCAGAGTTTGGCTGCCTCCTGCATTATGTCCAAATTCAAAACAGGTGATACGCTGAGCCGCTGAGTGATCTCTAACGAGCACTCCCAACACAAATAATCACCTGCAAGGAATTTCTTGACAGAAAGTAGCTCATAACATGTCTACAGTGGATTTTTATTAAACACTTTGCAGATAGAAAGAGGGTAATTCAAGCTTTTCGTACAGCTGCAATGTTGGTGAGTTTGACGTAGTTTAATACAATCAGAAAGGACTTTTCTGTTTGGATGTGTGGGCTGTCAATGGCAAATTGCGGCTAGTTACCACCCTTACAAGGATGGCCGAGGTCTGCATGAGGTCTATTCGGCTTCAAACTCCACGTTAATCATGTTAGACGTATTGAAAACACACGTTCCTGGTTCTGGTGACTAATATTGTCCTCCTAATGCATGACACATGAGCTATCGGAGACGCATGATTTGGAATCGCACTGAAATGGTTGGTATACCACGCCCCCCCAAGGCGCTGCCACTGAGTGGCAAAAAACAACTTTCTGGCCTTGACAGCCCATTCATCCAAACAGAAAAGTCCTGTCTGATTGCATTAAACAATGTTAAACTCACCAACATTGCAGCTGTACGAGAAGCTTGAATTATCCTGTTTCTATCTGCAAAGTTTTTGTTTCATAAAAATCCACCATAGAAACGTTATGAGCTACTTTCTGTCAAGAAATGCCCTGCATTTGATTATATTTCTAAAGTGTCAGAGTTTGGAAGTGCTTGTTTTCAATAACACAACATTTTGCTGCCTCCTGCATTATGTGACATTTAGAGGTGGTACGCAGGACGGTTGAGTGATTTCCAACGAGCACTTCCAAACTCTAACACTCCATGCTGCTCAATGTTTTGCCTGATGGGAAAATCATGCATGTGCATACTCTCTATTGGCTGGCTGTTTCCAGAATCAAATAACGTACATCCTTAAAACTGCTTTGTGTTGTGTGAATTGTGTGAATAAATTAATGGATGGATGGAGGCTAATCAGCCATGTGAGTCGTTTGTTTTTGGGTTTTTTAAGTGTGCGATAGAGAGAATGGGAGAGTGAGAGAGAGAGACCGAGAGAGACAGAGCCGGAGGTGCATGAGCATTGTGAATTGATATAATTTTCCACAAGTCACGTTTACGTGAGAGAGAGAGGGAGAGAGAAGAATAGAGAGAGAGAGAGAGGGGGAGGGAGAGAGAAGAATAGAGAGAGAGAGAGAGAGAAGCGTGAACTGAACGGAATTAACTTCTAAATTTGTGTAAAAAAAGAATAATGACGGCCATCTCTATCAATTTATTTATAAACTCTTATTTATGAAGCAGTTTTAAGGATGCACGTTATTATTATACATTCTGGAAACAGCCAGCCAATCGGAGACGGTCTGGACTCTAGCAGCGCCTCGGGGGGCGTGTCAGTAACAAATCCCAAATCATGCATCAGAGACATGAAAAAAAATGCAATAATAAATAAGATAAGATATATAATAATCGGCGTTGAATAAAAGACAGTTGCTGTGTGTTTTCAAAGAGTCTAACGGTGGTTAATGCAGAGTTTGATAAACATAGATGGGCTATTTTCAGTGTGCGGCAGACAGACAGGCAGCCAGGCAGACAGACAGGCAGGCAGACAGGCAGACAGACAGACAGGCAGACAGGCATCGCTGAGTGGGAAAGCAGACATTACTGTATAGGCATCATTCTGATTGGTCCACTCACCTAAAGCATACATTACTGTATAGGCATCATTCTGATTGGTCCACTCACCTAAAGCATACATTACTGTACAGGCATCATTCTGATTGGTCCACTCACCTAAAGCATACATTACTGTACAGGCATCATTCTGATTGGTCCACTCACCTAAAGCATACATTACTGTATAGGCATCATTCTGATTGGTCCACTCACCTAAAGCATACATTACTGTATAGGCATCATTCTGATTGGTCCACTCACCTAAAGCATACATTACTGTATAGGCATCATTCTGATTGGTCCACTCACCTAAAGCATACATTACTGTATAGGCATCATTCTGATTGGTCCACTCACCTAAAGCATACATGACTGTATAGGCATCATTCTGATTGGTCCACTCACCTAAAGCATACATTACTGTATAGGCATCATTCTGATTGGTCCACTCACCTAAAGCATACATGACTGTACAGGCATCATTCTGATTGGTCCACTCACCTAAAGGTACACAGTATGATGATGGCGACGGCCAGAGAGGTGAGAGAGACACTGTGGCCGATGGTGTAACCCACTTTGATCGCTCCATAGAACTCCCCCTGAAAGGCAACACTATAGTTTAATGAATGAGCAATCACCAGGTTAGTACAGTACCCAGCACTACATGCACCACCCCTGTGTGTGTGTGTGTGTGTGTGTGTGTGTGTGTGTGTGTGTGTGTGTGTGTGTGTGTGTGTGTGTGTGTGTGTGTGCGCGTGTGTGTGTGTGCGTGCGTGCGTGCCTGCCTGCCTGCTCACGTGCGTGCGCACCTGCTCGCGTGCGTGCGTGCGTGCGGGCGTGCTCGCGCGCATGCGTGCGGGCGTGCGCGCCTGCTCGCATGTGTGTGTGCGTGCGATAGTGGCAGAGGAGGACTTCCTCCTCCTTTTGACAGGTATGAATATTGCTGAGTGGATTTTGCCAGATGCTTGATTACAGACATCTTTGATCTTGGAAATGCAGGTGCAGGTGGTTTCCAGCCCAAAGACCCCGCCCACTCCACTGAGCGCTAGAGTCTGACAATCAGGCTAAGGTGCAGGTGGATTTTTATTCGCATATCTAGTTTTTTCTTTTTGCAGATGGCCACTGCCAGTCTTGCTTGGGAAGAGGTGCTGTACATGAGATATAGCTCATTCTGGAATGAGCTATGTCAGTGCTGTTCAGGACATGATTGAATTGGTAAAATTCAATATTATTTAAGTATTTAAGACGGCACAGTTTGATTCTAGAGCCTGGAGTAGAAGTCAATCTCAGCTCTTCAAGTAGGTCCATGTCCGGTCTCCTGTTATGTTACAGGCCCAATGGAGTATTTTATTTGATGTTGTAGAATTATAATGATGTAATCTGCCATGTAAGAAGTTTGGGTGTTTTAGTTAGTTTAGTATTCAGTTGATCATTGTCTGCGAACTGTCATGTTTATTGTCATTGTTTTAAGTAAAATGTAAGTAAAAGTGTCCTGTAAGTCCATACAATATGGGCTGGGCTTCCTTGGAAGCATGACACTTAAATAAAGAAGAATCACACCTGTGTGAAGTGAGGGGCGCTCTTAGCATAACATCCTAGATCATAATTGCGAACGCAGTGATTGCGAACACTAACTATGAGACCTAGCAGAACATGTCTGTCTGTGTGTGTGTGTGTGTGTGTGTGTGTGTGTGTCTGTCTGTGTGTCACGCTGTAACACCACCCGCCCGCCACCAGAGGGCGCAGCTGTATCACACACAAAAAACACACACACACACACACACACACACACACACACACACACAAAACTTAACTTAAAAAAAAACTTAAAAAGAAAAAACTTACAAAAAAACGTACAAAAAAACGTACAAAAACTTAAAAAATAAAATAATTAAAAAAAAGAGAATTTAAAAAAAAAGTTATGTAATTTATTCTAATTGTTGTTATTGCAATTTACGACCTGCGTCCGCTTCCCGCGTTCAAACGTCTTACTTGTACATTCCAGCCAATGAGATGAAATGTCCAGCTTTTAATGTTTGTGTTCTGTTTCATTATCAATGGCTTTTAATGTTTGTGTTCTGTTTACACAACTGGCCATTCATTATCAATGGCCTTTAATGTTTGTGTTCCGTTTACACAACTGGCCATTCATTATCAATGGCCTTTAATGTTTGTGTTCTGTTTACACAACCGGCCATTCATTATCAATGGCCTTTAATGTTTGTGTTCTGTTTACACAACCGGCCATTCATTATCAATGGCCTTTAATGTTTGTGTTCTGTTTACACAACCGGCCATTCATTATCAATGGCCTTTAATGTTTGTGTTCTGTTTACACAACTGGCCATTCATTATCAATGGCCTTTAATGTTTGTGTTCTGTTTACACAACTGGCCATTCATTATCAATGGCCTTTAATGTTTGTGTTCTGTTTACACAACTGGCCATTCATTATCAATGGCCTTTAATGTTTGTGTTCTGTTTACACAACTGGCCATTCATTATCAATGGCCTTTAATGTTTGTGTTCTGTTTACACAACCGGCCATTCATTATCAATGACCTTTAATGTTTGTGTTCTGTTTACACAACCGGCCATTCATTATCAATGGCCTTTAATGTTTGTGTTCTGTTTACACAACCGGCCATTCATTATCAATGGCCTTTAATGTTTGTGTTCTGTTTACACAACTGGCCATTCATTATCAATGACCTTTAATGTTTGTGTTCTGTTTACACAACCGGCCATTCATTATCAATGACCTTTAATGTTTGTGTCAGGACAAAGTTTGTGTTTACACGCACACTAAAGGCTGGACATAGGAGCGGCTAGCACCCCTCAAAAATCAATCAATCAGTTGACCCTATAGAGACTAATATATCGTTTTAGTGGATATATTGGCCATTATTTGACTTTTTAGATAACATCTGTATTGGGAATTATGCAGCCGATGTACGTCCGATTTTTAACCACTTTCAACATGTCTATATTATGTCATAGGAGAAATGTTCAAAACAATTTCGGTCAAACAACTTTTGGTAATCGGTGTTTCTAGGACTCTCCAAAATCGGGGTCGACGTCAGACCTCAAAATGTCGGTCCACCGGATAGTGAATGTGTTGACAGTGTAGAGCAGGGGTTCTCAACCCGTGGGTCGCGACCCCTCAGGGGGTCGCCAAATTATTTTGGGGGGTCCCCAAATTATTTTCAAAAAAAAAGAAAAAAAAAGTTTTTTTTTAAAGTTTTTTTTCAGGATTTTTCAAAAATAGCAGACCTACAAGCTCATAGCGCGCCACTCGGTGGCGCGCTATGAGCTTGTAGATCTGCTATTTTTCAATAGCTAAATTATAACAATGCTTAAAACACCAAAAGGGGTTCCCGCCCAAAATGGTTTAAGGTTATTGTAGCAGTCAATTTATATTGGGGGTCGGGAGGGGGCGGGGCGGGGGTCCCGAGACATTGCCAAAGCATTTCCGGGGGTCCCCGGCCAAAAACGTTGAGAACCCCTGGTGTAGAGAACAACATGAGGCAAGGCAGAAAAGTGTGTCTGACCTCCTATACCCTGAGTATCGGCTAATGCCATCAGGTAGGAGTTACGAGGTCCATGCGTGCAAATATAATAGGTACAAGCATTCCTTTGTCCCTGTCAATCACACTCCTTAACAGAGTCCTTGCAGAGGGCATAGACAGGGTAGGGGTCGAAGGTTATGAGGTGATGTTCTTCCTCTTTTGCACTAAGTATGTTGGTGTGTGGGTTTTTTTAATGTTGTACGGGTCACTGTGTGCCTTTGTTGTCTTGTATTGTATTGTATTGTATTGTATTGTATTGTATTGTATTGTATTGTATTGTATTGTATTGTATTGTATTGTATTGTATTGTATTGTATTGTATTGTATTGTATTGTATTGTATTGTATTGTATTGTATTGTATTGTATTGTATTGTATTGTATTGTATTGTATTGTATTGTATTGTATTGTATTGTATTGTATTGTATTGTATTGTATTGTATGCTGCAGGGCGGGTCCTTGGGGTCCAAGACAAATTTCTCCCTTGGGAGACAAAATAAAGAAACCTTGAACATTATAAATATCTGGGCATATGGATCCATGGAAAATTCACCTTCAAGTTCCACATTCAGTACCTGATCGCCTACTGATTGTCTACTTTATTGAAATAAATCTCTTTCCCTTTGCTTTGTCCTACTTTCAGTCTTACAGACTCTGGGGATAACATATATAGACATGCTGCTGCTACCGCCCTTAACCCATTTTGACCAGACTTCGAAATTTAGAAAATGTCTTCTAAATGCTGACAGTTTTCTGATAAACCTCATGTTTCTATCTCAGTGGTGCTCAATATTCCATGTCAAGGACCCCAGAAACTATATGTAATTGGCCGCTGACCACCATCTGAGAATATGTAGTTCCAGGGACCCCTCGGAAGCAAAGATTTGAGTTAAAAACATTCACTCTGAAAGAATATATATTCAATGATTTCAGGCACATTTTCACGATTTTTCAAAAATAGCAGATCTACAAGTGAAAAATAGCAGATCTACAAGCTCGTAGATCTGCTATTTTTCAATAGCTAAAGTATAACATAATGCTTAAAACACCAAAGGGGGTTCCCGCCCAAAATGGATTAAGCCCTGAGATGCCATCTACCATCTGCTCCAATGGTTCATCACAGGTGACCCATATAATAAATACACACTATTGCACTTTCTGCACTAAAGTTGGTTTGGCCCTCTCTCTCCATTGAGATGAGACCATTATTGGTACACGAACATTTATAAAGCTCCGTTAAATAAATCAATGTCATATATTTCATCACTGTTAAAGCCAAATACTTCCATTCATAAAACATAGTGCTCCCTTTACCTAGAATCAATCACAATGCACTTTAAAAATGAACGACATGATCTCACTGGGGCAATTTAAAAAACGTGCTCGCTAATCTTGTTGTTCTAAAATTGTCATTGCTTTAAGATCTCATTATTGTTTTCATACTATATTTTTTCTTTGCTAATTTTATCCTGCTGTTCTCATTTTTTATATTATTATTATATTATTATTATTATTGTTATTATTAGTGTTATGCCTTTCGTAATCTCTGCATCATTGAAAACGAGGACTTGCCCTCAATGTATTTCCGAGAAAATCAATAAAGGGTGAATGAATGAATCAGATGGATGGACAACTTGTCAAGTCTCCTAATGTTTGTTATACTTGTCGCGCTTTGAAATGAGCAAATCTACAAACTCAACATGTTCTTAGGTTGTAGATATTGTATTTGCGGCATGCAACACTGGTGTGCATAAACATAAATCATGGTTGAGGCACATGAAATAGTGCAAGAGGTCTTTAGTTTATCCGATAGGGGATTCACACTGAGACGGACTGAGTCTGTTTCATTTGAACCGTTTCTGAATACGGTTGCCTCATCCCCCGCTGGCCATGATTCACATTGCCTGAGATTCAACAGCGCACCCGGGTACACTTGCATAACACACTTTGATCCTCCAGGTCCAGGTAGCGGTGTGCTTGATGGCTGGCGCGCACGGACACTGACCATCAACTCTGCGACATTGTCTCCAATAAATCCAGACACACTGCATTGCATTCCCTCTTTGCCGTTACTTCACTGTCAGCCTGCTATTCACTGTGAGTCAGTTCTGTGCTCCAGTGCCGTGTTATATTAGTTTGCTATGGATTCTACTTTAGCGTTATTATTATTTGTTTTACTTTGGAGAATATGCCAAGCCCAAGAGCCACATGTAGTCCACAGAATAAGATCAGCGCGCACCGCGCGTATATGCAGATTCAACAGGAGACGGGCGGCGTTGAGAAATGCGCTAGTGTTACAGGTCGTGCAGCGCCTGTGTTGTTTTTTTTGTTGAAGCTTGGCTCGTCGACTAGAGACTATGTCACGTTCTAAAAAAAAAAAACAGCCCCTGAATGCATCCATACAACGAAAATCGAATAGAAACTCTTGGTCATGGAGTTACATTTATAACATTTATTTTCCCTAGAAGTGTATTGGTCTGGTCATTCAATTCTTAAATTGTTTTCAATATCCGATCATAGAAACCTGTGTCCACTAGTGTTTTAGTGTAACCCCTTGTGACTAACAACTAAATATAGTATGATACAGAAAATGGCGATGCCTCAAAAACTACAGGTAGCTACATGCTTGGTAACATATGGCATTGGGTTCAGAAGAAGTTTAATTTAAAAATGTGCTTTGCTCTGGTGTTAATATGATATTTAGCAAGTAAAATGAATATTAAATGTTAAATAGATGTATAGAAAATCAATAAGTTAGATTTGTATTTGTATTGTTTGTTAGTTACAATAGTAGTTAGGCACAGTGACACCATGTCAACATACATAAGTGCATTTTAAGATAAAGCACAACAGGTCAAGTCACAGTTCATAGATATCCCAAGATAGAATTCGTTCTTATACGAAGGGGTCAAATACTTTATGCTTTCTATAGTATATAGCCACTGCACCCCAACTTTTTAGCCTGCGACCCAAAAGAGACATTTTATCTCTCCCTGGGACACAAACTAGTGAAAATAGTTTACTAGGCTACTAGGATCTCTAGTAGCATTTTTCTATGATTTCTTCAAGAAATTACTGAAAGAAATTTGTTTTTACCCAATCAATCAATCAATCAATCAATCAATCAATCATGTAGGAAACAATAAACAATAAAGGGACCAAAAGTGGTACATGGAGTACCTACCGCGGCCGCCTCGACGTCATCGGTGCTGTTAGGATTGTAGCCACAGTCCAACACGTAGGAGAACGGGTTCAACTGCGGCCAGCCGTCTCCAGTGCAGGTCTTGGATAGGTTTCCTGGGGAGCAGAGAGAGAGACATGGGGTGCGTTCATATTCAACAACCAAAGAAGAAAGCAAAAGCAAGCACTCGGTTGAGTATATTTCCACGTCATAATCTCACGGGTGTACGGTTCTGGAAGATACAGAGATCCCCTTTCCACCGGTTGGTTCCCAATGGGAACCGGTTCAGTTCTTTTTGGTTTTTAGTCCATGAGCCAGATCTCCAAAATTGGTGGGCAAACTAGACCTATATTAAATTGTTTATAGGATCAATACAAGTAAATTAATACTTGATAACCCTTCCACAGTAGTAGCTTTTTCATATTTCCGATTATTTTGCATATTTTCCTACATAATGCCTCATTTGCATATTTCAAAATGTAAAATTTGTAATACAATAAATCATTGTCTTCGTGTAAGTACTCAATTGGGGAAGTTTCATGGTGATAACAATCTAATATAGGTATGGTTTTGCTCCACTCAATTCATAATTAACGTTCCAATTTGGAGCTCTGGCTCATGGACTAAAAACCAAAAAGAACTGAACCGGTTCCACAACCGGTGGAAAAGGGGCCAGACTGTAGAAAAGAATACCAGCACTCACGTACCGTAGTATCCTGGAAGGATTTAAGCTTTATTTTGTTTCCCCCCAGCAGCAAACAACAGTGTAGAGTCTACACTGACGTTTCGGCCCGAGAGCCTTCCTCAGCGTCATAGGCTCTTGGGCCGAAACGTCCAGACTGTTTGATGCTGGGGGGAAACAAAATAAAGCTTAAATCCTTCCAGGATACTACGCAAGTGCTGGTATTCTTTTCTACAGTCCAGCCATGCAGCCTTCTTTGTGTGTGCCGCAAGCAAGGCTTTGGCACTGGCACCAAGGGGCCAGTGAGGCTTTCCAACGTTGAAGCACTGGGCCCTAGTGGTAAGAGGAGGGACTGCAGGCGGACCCGTGGAAGTATGATTGGGAAACCCCGTGCAGCTGGGCTTTGAGCACGTTTGCACTTCCGCATTTTGGGCACCAAATATTGGTGCCCAAATCGAAAAAAAGGCGGAAGTAGAAGGCTCTTCCGGGTGCTTCAAAACGCCACTGAGCAACTTCCACTGACATGAATAGCGGAGGGGACGGAGCTTCGCGCCAGATCAGTCTCTATCCTTTTATATACTCTATGACTGGCACACATAGGTGAAGTGAGGGGAGTCGCTCTTATCATCATACACATCATCTCATTCTGGCCAAACACAATTCGCGTCCTCACTTTTATGTCTTCATTCATTAACCGTAATCGAGCTGCAAAGTATGAAATAATCATGGCATTGATTTGAAGTCATATCGCCCAGCCCCTTTAATTAAACACTAGACATATATATATACACTCAGTTGACCCTGATGAAGGCCCATGCAGGCCGAAACACGTTGTGTTTTTAACCCTTGTTTTGAATGAATTAATTAAATAAAGGATTTTTTTCTACTTCAACTGGACAGAGCTGCCTTGGACCCTCTTTTAAGTTCGCCACCTGATATCTCCTTTCCACAGTGACATTGACTCAAGGTATAGAACTTTTTAAGAACTCTTGTGCTTTGGGATATACACTAGTGGGCTACATGGTGCTCCTGCTTATCAAAGTGCACACCAAGCGTGCCATACCGTAGGAAAACAATGGTGTTGGTGGAAGACGTGTCTTGCTGGCTGGGTAGTTGCCCTCACGGTAGTCACCCTACATGCCCCAGGGCATTGTGTAGTGCCTCATAGAGCTGGGTAGTTGCCCTCACGGTAGTCACCCTACATGCCCCAGGGCATTGTGTAGTGCCTCATAGAGCTGGGTAGTTGCCCTCACGGTAGTCACCCTACATGCCCCAGGGCATTGTGTAGTGCCTCATAGGGCTGGGTAGTTGCCCTCACGGTGTCACCCTACATGCCCCAGGGCATTGTGTAGTGCCTCATAGGGCTGGGTAGTTGCCCTCACGGTAGTCACCCTACATGCCCCAGGGCATTGTGTAGTGCCTCATAGGGCTGGGTAGTTGCCCTCACGGTAGTCACCCTACATGCCCCAGGGCATTGTGTAGTGCCTCATAGAGCTGGGTAGTTGCCCTCACGGTAGTCACCCTACATGCCCCAGGGCATTGTGTAGTGCCTCATAGGGCTGGGTAGTTGCCCTCACGGTGTCACCCTGCATGCCCCAGGGCATTGTGTAGTGCCTCATAGGGCTGGGTAGTTGCCCTCACGGTGTCACCCTGCATGCCCCAGGGCATTGTGTAGTGCCTCATAGGGCTGGGTAGTTGCCCTCACGGTAGTCACCCTACATGCCCCAGGGCATTGTGTAGTGCCTCATAGAGGGCTGGGTAGTTGCCCTCACGGTAGTCACCCTGCATGCCCCAGGGCATTGTGTAGTGCCTCATAGGGCTGGGTAGTTGCCCTCACGGTGTCACCCTGCATGCCCCAGGGCATTGTGTAGTGCCTCATAGGGCTGGGTAGTTGCCCTCATGGTGGTCACCCTACATGCCCCAGGGCATTGTGTAGTGCCTCATAGAGCTGGGTAGTTGCCCTCACGGTAGTCACCCTACATGCCCCAGGGCATTGTGTAGTGCCTCATAGAGCTGGGTAGTTGCCCTCACGGTAGTCACCCTACATGCCCCAGGGCATTGTGTAGTGCCTCATAGAGGGCAGCATCTCAAACTGCAGGACCATTTTAGCCCATTTCGACCTGAGTTTTCTGAAAAACCCTATGTTTCTAATCTATGTCAGTCATTCTCAAACATTTTCATGTCTAGGACCCCGCTATGAGCTTGTAGATCTGCTATTTTTCATTAGCTAAAGTATAACACGATGCTTCAAACACCAAAAAGGGTTCCCGCCCAGCATGCGTTAAGTCACTGCTGTTTGTTTTTCCAAAATGTTCCAAATATAGCATCACCAAATAAATAGGATGTATATGCAGATGAGGAACGCTCATTAATCATTTGTTATATACTGTATAAGGCCTGCGTTACAAAACTGTGACAAGCCTTATCTAATCCTGTAAACGGCGTAAAAGAAACAGAAATGCACGTCTCTAAAAATGTGTTCAGCTTCATATTGTGAAATACCTATTCTTAGCGATTCCTTCCCTGTTCATATAAACTGGGATAGAGCTGTCCGTATTGTTGCCAGGCTAATCCCCCACGTCTCCAAATCACTCTGTTCCTTATTTCAACAGTGACACAATCTATGCAAACAGATCTGTGGGTAGAAGATTGAAAGTACCGTACTGTAGGACATTCCTTCAGACATTGCATTACCATATTTTAACCCATTTAGGCCTGACGTCGAGAGAAAAAAAAAAGTTCGCTCTGAAAGAATATATATTATTATATTATATTATCCATTTTACCAACCATTGACAGCCCATTCATCCAAACAGAAACATTTGATCCGATTGTATTCACCCATTTAGGCCTGAAGTCGAAATTAAAAAAAAAAAGTCTTCTAAATGTCTTTCTGAAAGACCAGTGGTGCTCAATATTTAATGTCAAGGACCCCAAAAATGATATGTAATTGGCCGCCGACCCCCCCATCTGAAAATATGTTATTCCAGGAACCTCTCAGAAGCAAAGATTTGAGTTAAAAACGTTCGCTCTGAAAGAATATATATTCAAAGATTTGTGCCGCATTTTCACGATTTTTCAAAAATAGCAGACCTACAAGCTCGTAGCGCGCCACTCGGTGGCGCGCTATGAGCTTGTAGATCTGCTATTTTTAAATAGCTAAAGTATAACATAATGCTTAGTTAAAACACCAAAAGGGGTTCCCATCCAGAACGGGTTAAGGTCAGGGTACATTTGGAAAAACGCAAATCTCAATGCCTTTCAAACATATATTTTTCTGTAATATTCTTTTCATGATGTGCTCCCGTAACACGTTGTACTGTAAGCTTGTAGATCTTCTATTTTTGTGGCTGTCGTGCGACGAAGTATAAATCAGGCTTTACGCCATCCCAAACAAACATGACAAGACACAAAGGATGCAATAAGCCCGTGCTGTTTTAGCTCATGCCACCATTGGATATGGACTTGTTTGAGGGATCGCCAGAAGAATGCTTTCATCATCTCCCAAAACAAGACCGGGGGGGATTTTCGATGTCGGACTGGTTAGCTCAAATGAGTTAATCCATTTTAGGCGGGAACCCCTTTTGGTGTTAGCATTATGTTATGCTTTAGCTATTGAAAAATAGCAGAAAACTGTCAGGATGTAGAAGACATTTTTAGAATCTGATCTCAGGTCAAAATGGGATAATCGGCCTGGCCTCTTTCTTTTTGATCTGGGGGTTGTTCACTTGTTGTGACATAATCCAGAAACTGCGTTATCACACCTTATCGTATCTTGAAAGAGGGACTTCATTCCCGTCCCCTAATGACTTTTTTTCACCAGGCCAAATAATTGCAATCTGCCATTTCTCAGAAGTGACTGTAAGCGTAAATGAAGATGAATGGCGGCGTGACATCATGGGACATTGATCTTGATCTATTGTCCTCATTAATATTTTGGGACTTTTCAAGCTCGTACAGCAGATTGTGAGTATATTAATAGCTCGTTTCTACTGCATAAACGTTTTGGAAAGTGTTCAACATAGTTTTGTAATACTGGGGATTCCAGTCTGTTATCATCATCTAGTCTTTCAACAGCTGAAATTACCTACAGGCCCCTTTTTGTGAGTATATGAGTCATTTCCCCCCCCCTTAAAATACTGGAAATCTGGTTTTGAAATGAAATTCTTCATCTGTGCGCTGGCTGTGTCACTGTAAGAAGATGAATGGCAGTGTGCTTAGCAACAGGCCTCCCAGGTATAGCGTTCTAAAGTGCACATCAGACAACTCCAAGCTCAGCCCCCCCGACTGAATTTATGACTTGGCCGCTGAATCTCAGTGGCGCCATATGTTTCGCAATGCTTGTTTGGCTGCGGACGAGACTTGAACGTCTCCTGATGGTAAGCGTGTCAGACGTGTCTTTTGCAACTGGGATTGGCATTTAAATGATAACCATAACCAGCAACAAACCACTCTTAATTGTTCATTTCACTTGACACGCGCCGTGTCAAGACACGCGCCGTGTCAAGTGGTCAATGAATGGGTGGTCCGTGCATTTTCAGAGCACGTTTATTAAATCGATTGTGTTCCGGCTTGGATCAATGGAACGAACGTATTTATCCGTATCACAATGAAAACTCTGTTTTTCAAGGTTTTAATAAAAGAAAAATACCATAACTATTTTTACATCATTTTTGTCTATCAATGTTACATTATCATTAACCCATTTAGGCCTGACCTCAACATTTAAAAAGATTCTTCTAAATCCTTCAGTTTTCTGAAATAAATATTTTCACGATTTTTCAAAAATAGCAGACCTACAAGCTCGTAGCGTGCCACCGAGTGGATCTACAAGTGAGCTTGTAGATCTGCTATTTTTCAATAGCTAAATTATAACATAATGTTTAAAACACCAAAAGGGGTTCCCGCCCAAAATGGTTTAAATTCTTAGTGTTTCGCCAGTTATTTAAATTTTGGGGGCCCACTTGCAATATCCTCATGGCCCACAGGGGGGTCCCAGCAATGGTTGACAATCGCTGCACTATTTTATTGAACGCCCTAAACACCTACTGGGAGGGAGAGCGAGTGCATTTTCCGTCAGCGGCTGATGGCGCGGAGTCGCCACCAATTGCCGACAACATCCACGGCGGCAGTGTTTCTCGGCGGCATCAGTCCGACACCCTACCCCAAACCCTAACCCTAAACTCACAGGGAAGCCACGGCTTATTTTTAACCGGCAGCGCATGTCAGGAGCTACGGGTGAGTTTTAACCAGCGACACTGACACCCTAGAGCTACGGGTGAGTTTTAACCAGCGACCCTGACACCCTAGAGCTACGGGTGAGTTTTAACCAGCGACGCTGACACCCTAGAGCTACGGGTGAGTTTTAACCAGCGACGCTGACACCCTAGAGCTACGGGTGAGTTTTAACCAGCGACGCTGACACCCTAGACCTACGGGTGAGTTTTAACCAGTGACGCTGACACCCTAGAGCTACGGGTGAGTTTTAACCAGCGACGCTGACACCCTAGACCTACGGGTGAGTTTTAACCAGCGACGCTGACACCCTAGAGCTACGGGTGAGTTTTAACCAGCGACGCTGACACCCTAGAGCTACGGGTGAGTTTTAACCAGCGACGCTGACACCCTAGAGCTACGGGTGAGTTTTAACCAGTGACGCTGACACCCTAGAGCTACGGGTGGGTTTTAACCAGCGACGCTGACACCCTACCCCAAACCCTAAGCCTAAGCTCACAGGGAACACACGGGTGATTTTTAACCGGCAACGCATGTCTCGTCGGCCGCCGAACAGACCGACACTGCCGCGGAACGGAGCAGCGGTGGAGTGTCATAATCGTTCCCTCCGTCCCCGGCAGGTGACGCCCATAACTCCGGCGGTCTGATTGCCGCTGCCGGAGAATGCACTCGCTCCTTCTGCCTACTGGAGGTACAGTTAGTGCACATAAATTCATCTATGTACTAGTAGTGAGTCCATATAGCATAGAGTACAAGAACATAGACAACAGACGTGATATAACTCCCGCTGAAGTGATATTTGCAAAACAGAGCTAAACCTAGTGGTAATGTAAACAAGACAGGTTCACCTAATAACACGGTCTAAATACGTGATCTAGATATGAATCAAACGCAGGGCAGGTTTTACGGGAATCA
The DNA here is from genome assembly GCF_951216825.1 of Electrona antarctica. NCBI lineage: Eukaryota > Metazoa > Chordata > Actinopteri > Myctophiformes > Myctophidae > Electrona > Electrona antarctica. The sequence continues at coordinate 9,429,884 of NC_136806.1, forward strand.
CTCAACACTCGCGGTGGTCATGCAACGTGTTATTGGTATAACCTTCATAACAGAATGTGTAAGAAAACATTTGCCTGTTGTGTGTGCTTTCTTGTTAACTCCTGAATATACATAGACGGACAGGGGTACCCCAGGGCTCTACCTTTGATGATCCATTGTAATCTTTAGCTACTAGGTACTTTGAAGATATCGATTATTATTAAACATATTTTTGTTTTGTTTTGAATACCGAACTTGTACTTACGTAACAGACTATTTCTACCATAAGGTTTTGATACTTTTTACTTAAGCAAAAATAAATACTTTTTCCACCACTGTGCACATGCAGTAATTGGAATGCTGCTGACAGGTCAGTGAAATACACCTCTGCTGCATGCCTTCATCCCCCAAATATCCAAATACTCTCTCCTCTCTCTCTCTCTCTCTCTCTCTATCTCTCTCCTCCCCCTGGGGTGCTCTGTCCCCTCTGCAGGTCAACCTGCCTCCCATCATTCCTACCCAGAAGCCTCTCCTGCCTCTGCTTGTGAACCCTTCACATGTCCATGATGGATGGACCCGTGCGCTGAAGCCCCTCCCATGTCCTGAGCATGACGTCATGGGAACAGCATGGCTTCATGCCCACCTTTATAGCGTGGTAAAGAGGCCATAGTATACTTCCCAGAGTTGCAGGGGGCATACATGTGTACTGTATAGACTCTGGTCACGTCAGCCGCAAATCACTGACATACAGTATTGGTACAGTGGCAGGCAGACAGCAGCTGATACATTATATGCATATGGCCTACTGCATCTGGACTACGCCCGGGTGTCCAGTATGTCAACTATATGTGACATTGCACTCCACATTTGGTTGTGCTTTCAGCCTTTCACTTCCATTATGAGTTAAATATTAAAAAAATATATATGTTGAAAAACTGAGTCCAATACAAAGTAGAGATGTCCCGATACTGTATCGGCATCGGGAAAAGTATCGGATCGGCCCTTATTTGTCATATCGGGTCATATCGGTATCGGCGAATATGCCAGTCTAACCACAGATCCGACACAGGGGTAAGGGGTTGACACTATGGCAGGTAAATAAAATGTTGGGACATGTGGAGTTTGCTTTGGAGTTGCCCAAACTGCAAGTGCACATTTGTGAGGAATCTGCTATAAACACAACACGAGATCACGACACTGGTATCGGTATTCGGTATCGGCTAACACAGAAATCGAGGTATCGGGATCGGAAGTGAAAAAAGTGTATCGGGACATGCCTAATACAAAGTGAACTAGATAAAGTGCCCCTCGGGGCACAGGTCTCCACCAGGGCAGGTCAGGTTGTGGCCTCCTGGTGGCGCTATAATAGGACATGTCTCCACCAGGGCAGGTCAGGTTGTGGCCTCCTGGTGGCGCTATAATAGGCCAATGTGAAAAGCGTGCCATTTCTTCTTACGCCTTGGATGGCAATTGGATGATTTGAGTCATTTTGTTCCAAAAATGTGTTTAGCAAAAATCCACCTGTTGGTGGCGCTATAACAGGCCAATGTGAAAAGGGTGGGATATATTCCTCAGCCTAGTAGGAACGTCTGTGAAATGTTTCACGTAAATTGCACGCTGCTTTCATGATTTGAGGCTTTTTGTTCAAAACGGGCCAATCCTGCCAACTTTGAAAGCCAATGTTAGCCAATTAGGATGGAATATGAAATATCGGACAGATCTGGCTTGAACACATGACTATAGAGATAGTGTGTAACGATTTGCGGGATTTTTGGACAGAATCTGGAGGAGTAATACCAAAAAATGTATTTTTCAAAAGTCGGCCTCCTGGTGGCGCTATAACAGGCCGTTCTGGAAAAGGTTCATCCTTAGCATCCAGGGAGTGTGTGTGCAAATTTGACACAGTCTCACACACACAGTCACACACACAGTACTTTGCTCTTTGTCTGTGACCCGGATCAAGGAAGTGGCTTTTTTGTCGGCTCAATAACAAATGCTGGGAGTGTTTAGTTTACTAGCGTTTTTTCACGGATCAAAGACGCAAATACTTCAGCGTTATGCTCCAAAGGTAATTAAACAATCCTGGCAGCGTTGAATATTGGATTAAATAGCGTGGAAGTCAAAGTCAAACTCGTACGATTTGTCACACACGTTACCGCAGTGAAATTTGTTCTCCGCATTTGACCCATCTCTTGGAGCGGTGAGCCGCAGCGTGCGCCGCGCTCGGGAATCATTTGATTAGTAGATTTGACCCCCAATCCAACCCATTGATGCTGAGTGCTAAGCAGGGAGGCATTGGGTCCCATTTTTTACAGTCTTTGGTATGACCCGGCCGGGGATCGAACCCCGACCTCCCAGTTTCAGGGCGGACACTCTAACCACAAGGCCACTGAGCTGGAACGCGGGTTCTGCCGCTATGACGTGTTAAAATTAACCTCAGTCTGCACTATACTTGCTGTATGTAAAAAAAAAAGTACACTCTAATGAGTGTATGATGATGAAAGGCTGCATGTCATTGAAATAAATAATTCTTTGTAGAAGCCACTTAAACTGATAAGACATCATGTCTGCTTTGAGACGGTCCCTCAAAGCTCAACTGAAGTCAAATAAACAATTCCCTTTAATGCGAGCGACTCAGCGACACAGCACTATTACACAGAGGAGATACAGAGCACTAATTAATGGAAGATTAGAAGCAGAAGCTCAAAGTAAATCAATCTTGCCAACTCTTAACAGCCATTCCGAGAGCCAATGGGTTTCTTCATGCATAATTAATCAACATCTTTATTAGCCATGTCCTAAATGAGAAGAGATGTGAAAAACATAAAACATCAAGAACTTGAAACAGTAATATTGTTCCGACCTACATATTTCATCACACTCACAGTCATACTGTCATCAAATAATAGCCACAGATTGGGCCTTTGATCAGAGGACACAGCAATCGCGACATTGCAGTAAGTTTACATAACCCATTTTGACATCAGATCAGATTCTAAAAATGTCTTCTACATCCTGACAGTTTTATGAAAAAGCTATGTTTCTATGTCAGTGGTTCTTCGATTTTTCAAAAATAGCAGACCTACAAGCTCATAGCGCGCCACTCGGTGGTGCGCTACGAGCTTGTAGATCTGCTATTTTTCAATAGCTAAAGCATAACATAATGCTAACACCAAAAGCAGTGGCGTGCACAGACATTTAGAGGGGCAGGTGCTCAAGTGAAAAAAGGGCACGGTTCCAGCGCGTGGAACCGGCCGGTTGCCTTAATAGTGTGAGATTTATAGATTTTGGGGCCTAAATAATATATTAGAAGCTTTTTTTTATCAAGAATTGATCAATGTCACCATGGTCCACATACTGTACAGTGTACATGTATACAAAAAAAATAAAAACGTTTTTTTTTGCTAGAGGGGATGTTTACCTGCTTAGTTTTTTTTAAAACACTAAATGGAATTACAAGGTTTGCACTCTGTTTATTTCACATTTTATCAATGGTTGACTAGGGATCATGCCATTGAATTGGTTATTTCAGTTATTTCTTATTATTTCTTAAAGGTAATTTAATTTGTGAGACATTTACACTGTAGGATTTGAGCGGATGCTTTTATACAGAGTGCAAGGTTGGAGAACGCTCCATGAACCCTAGTCAACCAACAGCAGGGTAAGTGGTCTAGTTTAATACATTCACTCCAGTCTATTGGGACACTAACTTTCTGTAAAAAATTATAAATACAAGAAATAAAATAGAAGCCCTGTGCGTTCTCCCTGGTGTTTTGGATATGAACATGTACATATGTATTCCCTGCTGTGCATTTCTTTGATGAACTATGAAAAAAAACATTCAAGTGATAATATGACAAATATAAACCCTTGGGCGTATTATAACAACAAGAGGAGGTCTTTCTGCTAGATATATAAAGTCCCATCATCCTAGTCCTGAATGCCATTTCTTACTGCATGATTGCACCTTTTGACTTCACCTGTCTGTCTGCAGGCTGCTGCTGCACCCTCAGGCCTGCAGGAATGCTTGGAATACAGTAAACTGTCTGTCTGTCTGTCTGTCTGTCTGTCTGTCCAACACACGCACGCACGCACGCATGCACGCATGCACGCACGCACGCACGCACGCACGCACGCACGCACGCACGCACGCACGCATGCACTACCCAGTGTTGTCAACGTGGCTCTTACCCACATAGAAGTGGCTAGTAGTGTGGCCACTGAAGAAGACGAAATATCTGGGACAGGCGATGGTGACGACCTCGCCGACGTCGGCACTGGGCCAGCACACTACCTTATCCCACATCCCACTGCAACCTGAGAGAGAGACACACACACACACACACACACACACACACACACACACACACACACACACACACACACACACACACACACACACACACACACACACACACACACACAGTTAGACAGAGCTGACACTACATTATCCCACATCCCACTGCAACCTCAGAGACATTATGATAGTGGAATTATCATTACTTGTCAAATGTTTGTCTTGAAGGGCCAATGGCACTTATTGGCCCCCCACAAATTTTTTCTTTTTTTAGGGAAAGGGCACTTTCTGCAAAAGGGCAGGTGCTCAAGCCCCCCTAGCACCCCCCCCCCCCCCCCCCCCCTCTGCACGTGCCTGAGACAGACAGACAGACAGACAGACAGACAGACAGACAGACAGACAGACAGACAGACAGACAGACAGACAGACAGACAGACAGACAGACAGACAGACAGACAGACAGACAGAGATGAAGAGAGACAGAAACAGAGCAGTGAAGAGAAAGAGAGAGAGAGAGAGAGAGAGAGAGAGAGAGAGAGAGAGAGAGAGAGAGAGAGAGAGAGAGAGAGAGAGAGAGAGAGAGAGAGAGAGAGAGAGAGAGAGTCAGTGAAACATAAAGGTAAAAGAGAGAGGAACAGAACGTCTGTCATGTGAGGACAAAGATCATCCAGCAGTGAACAAAGTACTGTATAGGCCATGCATTTAAAATGCACAGTGGGAGACATAAAGCACGGTGACAAAGAGCCAACTGGTCTGTGTTTCTTGGTTATAGGACACATGAACCTGGAGCATTCAGGGTCTCCATGGCAGCAGAGATGTGTTTACTCAGGTCCAGTGCTGCTATACGGCCCCCGGGGACCGCCCTACGGCCCGCGGGGACAGCCCTACGGCCCGCGGGGACAGCCCTACGGCCCGCGGGGACAGCCCTACGGCCCGCGGGGACAGCCCTACGGCCCGCGGGGACAGCCCTACGGCCCGCGGGGACAGCCCTACGGCCCGCGGGGACAGCCATACGGCCCGCGGGGACCGCAACACCATGACTAATAAAACCGGTCCCCGTCCTTCATTAGCATTTACTTATTCATATTATTAAAATGTTAATTAAGGTGCTCACTCTACAGCGATGAGGGCTGTTTTCCCCCCCTTTGAGATTATTTGACAAAATATGTACAAAGCAAAACAATTTCTGGGGTAAAGGGTGTAAAGGAGGCCCATATTATGTCATAGTTCAGTTTGGGTTTATTCGTATTTATAGTGCAACATCACCCCAAGGGGTCTCTGTGCACTTCACAGCAAGTCATACAACAACAACAACACAGTAGCAAAGAAACAGTGCAATGTGCCAGCACACATGGGCAAACAATTACCACGAGGTAGTGCACAGCTGAAAAGATGCATGCGATAGAGAACGGAATTAAAGGAGAATTCCATACTAAAAGGCTTTCTTACCTTTCTTTGTAGTTGTTACGTCCCCACCAAAGAGGTCCAGGTGTTATTTTGTGCAAAAGCTCCTTATTGGCTATTTCCCCTACCATAAGCCCTAAATGAATTGCATTGAATTGAATGGGAATTGAATGGGGCTATGGGGTGTTGTGCTAATTCTCGATGGAAATAAGCGAATTAGCACAACACCCCATAGCCCCATTCAATTCCCATTCAATTCAATGCAATTCAAAAAACACCTGGACCTCTTTGGTGGGGACGTAACAACTACAAAGAAAGGTAAGAAAGCCTTCTAGCATGGAATTCTCCTTTAAGCACAGAGGATGAGGGATGCATATTGATCTGTTCTGGTACAATACATGGGCACAGTGTGTAATGCCCGCTCACAATAGCAGCACATACATTAAGCCTCAGCTGTGATAAATTGAAACATCACATCAGTTGATTAAATGAATCCGCACTATAGGGTACAGGCCTCACTCTTGCCGCATTTTCTGAAAACAGATCTAATCAAACCGTCAAGGACAATTGAGGGGGGGGGTTTTATATATAAAGGAAGATGGAACACAACAATAATACAACAACAACAGCCAGGGGTATACAGAGAGCATTAACCACAAATGAAAGAATGCTGTTCAGCCATGTGGCCAATCATTTGATGTTATCACAGGAGGGCTAAAAGCAGACGTGTTGTCTTAACCCATTTAGGCCAATCAATCAAAGTCAATTTAACGTTGACATTTTAAAAATGAAATACCTCATGTTTCTGTATCAGTGGTGCTCAATATTTCATGTCAAGGACCCCAAAAATCATATGTAATTTGCCGCCGACCCCCATCTGAAAATATGTTGTTCCAGGAACCTCTCAGAAGCAAATATTTGAGTTAAAAACGTTCGCTCTGAAAGAATATATATTCAAAGATTTGCACCACATTTTCACGATTTTTCAAAAATAGCAGACCTACCAGCTCGTAGCGCGCCACTCGGTGGCGCGCTATGAGCTTGTAGATCTGCTATTTTTCAATAGCTAAAGTGTAACATAATGCTTAAAACACCAAATGGGGTTCCCGCCCAAAATGGGTTAAGAACGCTGCAGTGCAGCCTAATTGTCCACGTCGGTCCCCATCAAACCGCACTTGTGTGGATCTAGTAAATCAGTGGACAGTCACAGTACACACTCACATGGCAGGGCAGCAACAGCAACAGCAACATGTGTGGAACGCACCAAAACAAACAGCACATACCTGATGTCCTGTTCTCAATTTGTGCAGAACACGCGTCTCTCTCCCGGTCTATTTCCGTCATGATATCACACATCTGCAGCGAGGACGTCTGTCAGGGAGAGATAGGTTGGTGGTGGTTAGTTAGTACACGTACGTTCATCTGAAGAACAAGATCAGGCGACTCTGATGGATGTTTACACACTGTGAAACATTAATCATGCATTTAACCAGAACCACTTAAACCCTCTTTAGTGAACAGAACAGGACCTGATCTAGCTCTGTGTACTTTCTTGGACATTTACCTATATCTTGCTTAATGAATTGCATTTTTATAGCGCTTTTCCAAGTGCTCAAAGCGCTTTACAATGGTTCATTCATTCATACATTGGCTTACCCTTATGCCTAAACTTTTTAAGCAGTAATTACAAGCTGATCTTACAAAGCTCAGGACACATTGTACGCTTGTACATTTGCTATTTTTTGTTAAAGTTCCCCCCAGAATATGTATGTATTCTGGGGTTAGTCGTTAGCAGGTTAATAATCACAGTCAGGGTTTACGATTTGTAAAGAAACCCTATAACCCTAACCCTATATGCTTCTTTGAATGACAAACAAGTGAAAGTAGCCGAAATATATATAGGGATGACAGGGTTGTACGTGTGCCGAAATAATGATAAATATAGGGATGACAGGGTTGTACGTGTGCTGAAATAATGATAAATATAGGGATGCCAGGGTTGTACGTGTGCTGAAATAATGATAAATATAGGGATGACAGGGTTGTACGTGTGCCGAAATAATGATAAATATAGGGATGACAGGGTTGTACGTGTGCCGAAATAATGATAAATATAGGGATGCCAGGGTTGTGGTTAACATACATTTGTTATTAGATTAGATTATCAAACTAATATATCAAACAATCATGAAATGCATGTAGTTAATTCAGTCTGAACAGAAGCTGAGATAAAATAAAATAGCATCACCGATTCACCGGTGATAAAAAATGAATGAGAAGAGGGAGATATGAAATGCAGAGACATGGACCCCCCCCCCCCCAGGGGCCCCCCCGGGCCCCAAGACAAGACAAACCAAGATTTATGATCTCCTGACTCCCACAGCGCCTAAAATGTGCATCGAATCTGTGGGCAAACAAGACTATCACGTCTGCGCTGGCGTGGGTATGAGATCAGCCTGACATGGGGCGGCCGTTCATCTCTCCTTAACCCATTCTGACCTGAGATCAGATTCTAAAAATGTCTTCTACATCCTGACAGTTTTCTGAAAAAGCTATGTTTCTATGTCAGTGGTTCTTCGATTTTTCAAAAATAGCAGACCTATGAGCTTGTAGATCTGCTATTTTTCAATAGCTAAAGCATAACATAATGCTAACACCAAAAGGGGTTCCCGCCCAGAATGGGTTAAGACACGCAGGACGTCAAATCATATCAAGTGATTTAAACATATAGCCCATATCGCACACGGCTCTGCCATGTGTGTGTGTTTGTGTGTGTGGAAATATTTCTCCATGAATCTCCAGCCATCACACACTTAACGGTCACTCTTTTCGCAGCTGAAGTCAATTTATTTCTTGGCATCGTCATCACTGGGGAATACTGTGTGTTATCAGAAGACCCCCTAAAAAGGACCGGGAGATTTAGTAGTTGTTACTTAGGGGATTGAATCTCTTCTCCGGGAAGACATTCATCAAAACCGGGGGTACTATACAGGGCTATTGTTGGCCACACAATAATCTTATGGCCAGAGCCTCGACCACTCTCGCACCTGGAAGGGGAAATAGGCATATGGTGTGAGTGACATACTATATATATATACACACACACATGGACTGAGTTTTACAACCAAAACCATCATCATCACCCTCATGACTTCCATGACCTTCATCACAAAAGCGCTTCAGTCTTCTCCGAGGTATTCTTCTGGTCTTTGTTGTTTTGTTTAGTTTTTTCTTTCTGGCACTGTCCATGTTTAATTTTGATCATGATCCCAAGATCCCCATCATGAGTGATATCAGTATTACAATCTGCAACGTCTCATCTCTGCCAGTGTCTACAGCAGCCAAGGTTATGTTTTGTACAGGAGGAAAAAAACAAGGGAAAACATATTGTGCTAGATAGACTCTAGACTAGAGCATTCGATCAGAGTGCTGCCGAGTGCTTCACTTAACTACATTCCAGCATGAATCAAGTTTCTCCATAGAGGCTGGTCGACATGCAGCGTTATTGGAACAGACAAATGAGTATGTTGCCATATGGCGTGGGCTGTGCTGGAGATAGGGAGACTCCTATGACTATTCACTCCTCAGGAACTCCCCTTAGTCATCAGGCTATAAGCCCAATAAAGCATCTCGATGCGGTAACAGGAAATTAACAATACATGTCCCACTTTCGTGCTAAATTGACTATAGCTTAACTCGATTTCCTGAGCAATTCTCTGGTGATTGAAAACGTGAGGCAGACATAGCTCTGGTCCATAGCCCTAAAAAATGACTTTGCATTAGATATGGACCAGAGGGTAACAGGTACGGTCGCCCCTTTTCCATCTCGCCGTACTCTACCTATAGCTGTAAATAACAAACATAATTCATGTTGGTGATTATATAAAAGGTATTATCATATTCATTTATCATTGTTAAGTTCACTCTGTATATCCACGGGCATAATAGCATGATGATGCCATTACAAAACATGGGCTACACGGAAGAAATGTGATTAATAAAACGAAATTAACTGCTAGAAGGTCCCAAATTAACTTAATTGAGCAGTCACCGTCTCTGTGACATGTTCTTTCTAAATTTTACAGAGTATCGACTACTATACAATCAAATAAATCTGTATACAAGATAATTTCAGATTTCAGAGAGGGAGGGAAATACTAAATTAACTGTTTGTTAACTACATTAAAAAAAATCGCGGGGGGGGAGTTGGTAAGAGTCGTTTGGTATTCGACCAGAGCTAACATAGGATGGTTCTCTAGCGCTCTACGCATCCCAAGGTGAACAGGCTGCGTGCGTAATGTCTGTGTGGGAGCGCAGTCGCGTCGATAAGTCGTGAGGGGGGCGAACTATAAAGTTTCATCACTTTTGTTTATAAGGGCGAAAAAACGATCCAGTGAAACGATATATAGGCTACGAATCAATGCATTCCCAGAAGAGGATGATGATCTTGGTTGGCATTCCAATTGTTAAAAAGAAAATAGAAGTAAAAAGAAAGAAAGAGAAAAGATCCGAACGAACGTGTTCAAAGAAGTCTTGTGTCAACGCTGAGCCCTATCCAAATAAAGATTTTAAAAGTTTGGTTTCCAGGCAAACATACAAGCTAAAACTAACACCAAGTTTTCATGTCGTAGCCTAATAAAGTATAAGATGGTTCGGCAGGATGACTCTGAGACTGCAGCAGCAGCACGTGCCACAACTCGGCAGAATATGTTGATCAATAGACAAAAGTCTTAAAATATTGACTAATTACAGGGGAGCAACTGTCATAAACTTAAAACAACATAGTAGGCTAAACAACAACAGCTTGACAAACTTGCAGCATGGTAAAAACCTGAGTGTATACTCACATGTTCCAGCAACACGCAGGAGAGAATTACAAAGACGCCAAAGGAAACTCCCATTATCATATTCTTTGAAGATATATATTTTTGCGACATTAAATTAGAATATATACAAATGCAAGTCCCTGTAATAATCCACCGTCAAACCAGACGAGCATGCAGTTCCAGCACAAAATAATCCTCCTCCCCTAACTAACAGTGTGTGGTTTACCCTAGAACTATCCAATAATGGACCAGATAGCATGTCTGTCTGTGGACGGCAGTGAGTCGACATGTAATGGGCGTGCGTCGCTCAAACACCTACTACAAACTGAAACACCTACCACAAAGTACAAACTGAAACACCTACTAACCTACAAACCAATTCCTTTCACTTTTAACCACTTTATAACCCTGGCGTCTCTATATCCTCTTATGGTTTTGGCTAGTAGTGGTTACATTTTCAAACAAACAAACAAATTGAAACAATCAAAGAAAGAAAGAAAGAAAGAAAGAAAGAAAGAATTAACAAAAAGGTCCAAACATTGAAATTCTGTTTTCTGTAATCTATTTTATTGTCTCCACCAGGCCGAAGGCATGGGGAGAGAGTATGTTTTGCACTCCGTCCGTCCGTCCGTCCGTGTGTGTCCGTGTGTGTGTCCGTCCATCTGTGAACAGCTAATCTCCGGCACCGTTAATCTGGTCGATGTCAAATTTTGCACACACACTCCCTGGATGCCAACGATGAACCTCTGCCCCAGAATTTCCAGAACGGCCTGTTAGAGCGCCACCAGGAGGCCGCTTTGTGCAAAATACGTTTTTGGACAGTACACCTACAGATTTTGTCCAAACATCACGCAAATTGGTACACAGTCTCTCTAGAGCCATTCAACAAAACGGGTCTTTCAGATTTCTCAGACTCCATCCTGATTGGCTAAGATTGGCTTCCAAAGTTTGCAGGTGTGCTCAGTTTCAAACAAAATGCTGCAAATCATGGACACATCGTGTGATTTCCGTGAAATTGTGCACGCACATTCCCACTAGGCCGAGGAAGAAATGGCACGTGAACATTTTCAACTCAGTCTCATGGTGGCGCTATAACTCGCCGAAAAGTGTTTTACCTCTAACTGCACGGATCTGTGGATAACTTTGTATGCCAACTCCCTAGAGGCCAAGGAAAAACCTTTGCCTGGAATTTTTCACATCTGCTCTTTATAGCGCCACCAGGAGGCTGACATATGTAAAACACATTTTCTAATATTACTCCTTCAGATTTTATCCAAATTTCACGCAAATCGGTACACATGCTCTCCATAGTCATGTGATCAAGACGCGTTTGTTTGATTTCTCATAATCCACGTTCATTGCCTACGATTGGCTTCTAAACCTTTCAGGAGTAGCCTGCTTTGTACCCGTTTTGTACAAATTGCCACAACTACTCAACGCAGCGTCCGATTGCGGTGAAACTGTGCATGCATATTCCCACTAGGCTGAGGAAGAAATGCCACTTGACAGTTTTCAAATCAGCCTCATGGTGGCGCTACAACAGGCCAAGCCGCGTCACACACACTCCTATCCTCCTGGTGGAGACCTGTGCCCAGAAGGGCACTTTTTCTAGTTATTCTTTCATTATTATATTTTTCCTTTACCATATAGACTAGACAAAATAACACACACACACACACACACACACACACACACACACACACACACACACACACACACACACACACACACACACACACACACACACACACACACACACACACACACACACACACACACACAAGAATATACAGAACTTAAGTTGTAACCTTGCATATAGCTCAGAGATATAATTATGTTGTCAAATTACGGTAAAATAGTATTAAACACTCCATAATAGGGCATTGGTGCAATTCTGAGAAAGTAACAATGATCCCACTATATGGAATTAACCCATTTTTGGCGGGAACCCCTTTTGGTGTTAGCATTATGTTATGCTTTAGCTATTGAAAAATAGCAGATCTACAAGCTCATAGCGTGCCACCGAGTGGCGCGCTACGAGCTTGTAGGTCTGCTATTTTTGAAAAATCGAAGAACGACTGACATAGAAACATAGCTTTTTCAGAAAACTGTCAGGATGTAAATGGTAAATGGTGCATTTATATAGCGCCTTTACAGAGATTGTGCATTGCATTCACCCATTCACACACCGATGGCAGCAGAAACCATGCAAGGCACAAACTAGCACATCGGGAGCAATTAGGGGTTCAGTGTCTTGCTCAAGGACACTTCGACACTAACTCTGGGGGAGCCCGGGTTCGAACTGGCAACCTCGCGGTTGCCATCCAGCCACTCTACCCCTGAGCCACCACCGCCGCCATGTAGAAGACATTTTTAGAATCTGATCTCAGATCAAAATGGGTTAATAGGGCATTGGTGCAATTCTGAGAAAAGGACATAATGAGATGGACATCAGGTGGCACATGGAGAAACCCCATAGGCAATCCTTGTTCTACAGCAAAATTATTAATGCAGTGCATGACAAATTATTCTCTTATGAAAGCAGTATGTGGGTATGTATGAGTGTTTTATTTTGTTTGGCATGGGGTTGTGTATTTGGTGGTCTATAATATTCCGTCTGTCACAAGTCGCATTTTGTGCAAAGTGCAAAGAGACAATGCTCTTTTCTTTCATAATGCCATGGGACATACACGGTAGTGACACTGAGTTCAGTATAGCGGGGCCAACACAGTCATCTCTGTCTGCTTCTGTCTGTCTGTAGATTTGGTCAATTTGTGTCATTCTGCAGTCACATGCTATTGCGAAAATTATAGAGCGCACTTTAGAACCTTAGTGGTTCTCAACCAGTGGTCCAGGGACCACCAGTGGTCCTTGAGGCGGTTCCAGGTGGTCCCCAGCTACATGATGGGAGTCAGTTGGTAACCAAATGGACCCTTAACCCATTTAGGACGTCCGAGGCGGATTCTAAAAACGCCTTCTAAATCCTGTTTTCTGAAAAACTTCAAATAGTTATTCAAAAATTACAAAACATTGATGTTGCTATATAGGCTATATGTGTGTGTGTGTGTGTATGTATATATATGTGTATATATATATATATATATATATATATATATATATATACACTTAACTGTACCAAAATGGGTTCCTGTCTTAAAAGGTATAGTTACAAATAGGGGTTCCCGTCTTTAATGGGATTTAATATTATAGGTCTTTAACTAAAATGAAACCAAGTGGACTCTTGCGGGTCCATTTGGTTCATTTTACATTCTTAAGAGTTAAAAAATTGTTAAACATCTGCATTGCTTCTGCGCCAGGAGCCTCTTTAATAGTGTCGCCAACATCTCATGCAGCCATCTTCCCCATTGACTGTCTCTTAGTCTTGCTGGAGACAGTGGGGGCTGTAGAATGCCACTTGGACACAGGACAGAGACAGTGGGGGGCTGTAGCATGCCACTTGGACACAGGACAGAGACAGTGGGGGCTGTAGCATGCCACTTGGACACAGGACAGAGACAGTGGGGGCTGTAGTGTAGCATGCCACTTGGACACAGGACAGAGACAGTGGGGGCTGCAGCATGCCACTTGGACACAGGACAGAGACAGTGGGGGCTGTAGTGTAGCATGCCACTTGGACACAGGACAGAGACAGTGGGGGTGTAGCATGCCACTAGGACACAGGTCAGAGACAGTGGGGGCTGTAGCATGCCACTAGGACACAGGACAGAGACAGTGGGGGCTGTAGCATGCCACTTGGACACAGGACAGAGACAGTGGGGGTGTAGCATGCCACTAGGACACAGGACAGAGACAGTGGGGGTGTAGCATGCCACTAGGACACAGGACAGAGACAGTGGGGGCTGTAGCATGCCACTTGGACACAGGACAGAGACAGTGGGGGCTGTAGCATGCCACTAGGACACAGGACAGAGACAGTGGGGGCTGTAGCATGCCACTAGGACACAGGACAGAGACAGTGGGGGCTGTAGCATGCCACTTGGACACAGGACAGAGACAGTGGGGGCTGTAGTGTAGCATGTCACTAGGACACAGGACAGAGACAGTGGGGGCTGTAGCATGTCACTAGGACACAGGACAGAGACAGTGGGGGCTGTAGCATGCCACTTGGACACAGGACAGAGACAGTGGGGGTGTAGCATGCCACTTGGACACAGGACAGAGACAGTGGGGCTGTAGCATGCCACTTGGACACAGGACAGAGACAGTGGGGGTGTAGCATGCCACTTGGACACAGGACAGAGACAGTGGGGGCTGTAGCATGCCACTTGGACACAGGACAGAGACAGTGGGGGTGTAGCATGCCACTTGGACACAGGACAGAGACAGTGGGGGCTGTAGCATGCCACTTGGACACAGGACAGAGACAGTGGGGGCTGTAGCATGCCACTTGGACACAGGACAGAGACAGTGGGGGCTGTAGCATGCCACTAGGACACAGGACACTGAGGACAGAGACAGTGGGGGTGTAGCATGCCACTTGGACACAGGACAGAGACAGTGGGGGTGTAGCATGCCACTTGGACACAGGACAGAGACAGTGGGGGTGTAGCATGCCACTTGGACACAGGACAGAGAAGGACACTGAGGACAGAGACAGTGGGGGCTGTAGCATGCCACTTGGACACAGGACAGAGACAGTGGGGGCTGTAGCATGCCACTTGGACACAGGACAGAGAAGGACACTGAGGACAGAGACAGTGGGGGCTGTAGCATGCCACTTGGACATAGGACAGTGAAGGACACTGAGGACAGAGACAGTGGGGGCTGTAGCATGCCACTTGGACACAGGACAGTGAAGGACACTGAGGACAGAGACAGTGGGGGCTGCAGCATGCCACTTGGACACAGGACAGAGACAGTGGGGGCTGTAGCATGCCACTTGGACACAGGACAGAGACAGTGGGGGCTGTAGCATGCCACTAGGACACAGGACAGAGACAGGGGGGGCTGTAGCATGCCACTAGGACACAGGACAGAGACAGGGGGGGCTGTAGCATGCCACTAGGACACAGGACAGAGACAGTGGGGGCTGTAGCATGCCACTTGGACATAGGACAGAGACAGTGGGGGCTGTAGCATGCCACTTGGACACAGGACAGAGACAGTGGGGGCTGTAGCATGCCACTTAGACATAGGACACTGAGGACAGAGACAGTGGGGGCTGTAGCATGCCACTTGGACACAGGACAGAGACAGTGGGGGCTGTAGCATGCCACTTGGACACAGGACACTGAGGACAGAGACAGTGGGGGCTATAGCATGCCACTTGGACACAGGACACTGAGGACAGAGACAGTGGGGGCTGTAGTGTAGCATGCCACTTGGACACAGGACAGAGACAGTGGGGGCTGTAGCATGCCACTTGGACACAGGACACTGAGGACAGAGACAGTGGGGGCTGTAGCATGCCACTTGGACACAGGACAGAGACAGTGGGGGCTGTAGCATGCCACTTGGACACAGGACACTGAGGACAGAGACAGTGGGGGCTGTAGCATGCCACTTGGACACAGGCCGGGGTCTGATCAGCCTTGGTCGGGTCTCCTGGAGGAGGGTGTCTTGTTGTAAGACCCAGAAACGCCCAACGATTCCAGGTTTACACCACTGATGATGTGTCCAAGTTCATGCATCAGTAGATGTTTAATTAACTGAATTTAATTTACACAAGAAGTCTACACACAATTAGAGAATGTAGAAATAATTGTTATTTTGATCAACGTTTGCCTGTTATCTCTCCTAATGGTATATACCAACATCAATACAGCATGGAAATGTGGACATAACATTCTTTCGTTTTGGGTCTGCAAGGCTAAATGCAGAATAAATAATGGGCCTGGATATGAAAAGGGATGTAAAACTAATAGGATTGTTTTGTCCAGGAAGCATTCATATTATTAAATGGTTTTTTTTTGGTGGCTTTCGCCTTTATTTTATATATTTTATGGAGGGACATACAGTAGGCTGACAGGAAATGGGGAGAGAGATGGGGGGGAAGACATGCATTACATTACATTACATTACAGTCATTTAGCAGACGCTTTTATCCAAAGCGACTTACAATAAGTGTATTCAACATAGGTAGGGAACAAAAACTACTAATCACCAGAAGTCTTTAGTGCATTTTCTGCAAAAACAAGCAACCAAGAGTATACCTAGCGCTAAGGTAAAGGCCGTCGGGATCGGGAGTCGAACCCGCGGCACACTGCCAGACTGGATTACCAGCCAAGGTGCCTGGACCGCTGAGCCACAGCATTCCTATTATCGCCATGCCAACCCAGACAGCGCTCTGTGTCCATGTTGATCTACACCTGGGGTCAGTGGGGTGACACCTGGGGTCAGTGGGGTGACACCTGGGGTCAGTGGGGTGACACCTGGGGTCAGTGGGGTGACACCTGGGGTCAGTGGGGTGACACCTGCTTCTTTCCTATGTCTGTTTCACAATGAGTGCATGACGGGGTCACTGGGGTCACTGCAGGCGGACTGACTAAAACCAGTAGTAGAAGAACCAGTAGTTCTGGTGAAGTCAGTATTTGACTTGGTTCTTTGTTATAGTGATTTCTGGACCCATCTACCTACACACGCACATGCGTGGGAGCGAGCACGCACACACTCAAAGGTAGCCTGGCTTGGCCAGCCTCATAGCGGGGATTCACACTCAAAGGTAGCCTGGCTTGGCCAGCCTCATAGCGGGGATTCACTGAAGATTCTATATGCAGGGAGGAAACATCAGTGAACCCTCGCTATGAGTCTGGCCGCGCCAGGCTAACTCAAAGGGGCATCCCCAATGGTTCCCTCCTGGGACAGACACAGATGGTCTCCCGCTGGGACAGACACACCAGACGAAAAGAGGTTGAGAAAGAGGCTGAAGATGAAAGAGAAATGAGGGACGAGGGTGGGGGGCCGGGGGGCCGCACACACGCACGCGCGCACGCGCACACGCACACGCACACGCACACGCACACACACACACACACACACAAAAAGACCAAGCACTGTAAATGAAAGTTATGTTGGACGTTATTGTTTTTTTGTACCTCAAATGCTGCACTGCACTGTGTTAATTTAACTAATTTAGAGCTTAAATTAACACTCAGGGTTTTACAGTGTGATGTTATCTCCCAACAGGACACTCGATCCCTTCGTGTGTGTGTGTGTGTGTGTGTGTGTGTGTGTGTGTGTGTGTGTGTGTGCGTGCACGCGCACGCAATGTCTAATTTGTCTAATGTATAATGATAATTAAATGTATAAGTCATTATGAAAGTGAGGGCCAGCTTATGTCCTAAAAACAGACATGTTTTCATATCCAGTTAATCAAAACAGGCATACAGTATCTTAAATTAATTAATTTTAGAGCAAAATACCAGATGGTACTCTAACATTTCTAACATTTCTGTTGAATTACGAAACATCCGCACACTTGTTTCATCAGGCAAAATGCCTGTCATATCTCCCGATGAAGAACTAAAGGGTCGAAACGTTGCAATTTTTTGCCATTAAATAAAGTAAGTCTTTTTTTGGAGCTCTAGAAACAAGTGTGGGGATGTTTCTTCTTTCTCTTTGATGTTTGCCTTGATGCCTTGACGTCCAGCACTTGGCCTAAATACATGCAAAAGATGTGCATTACAATCCTCTCTGTGATCTGTTGAATTACACAAAATAACTGCATTCACAGAAAGTTGCAGATATACAAGCTCACAACGCATTGAAGAGATTTGGGGCTCCATTTTCGTCACCGCTAAACCCCTTATCCCTAAACTTCTTTGCCTTTTTTTACTATTTTGCAAAACATTTTTGAATAGTTAAAATGGCCAGTCTACAAGCTCACAAAGTGTCAATGTAGTCTGGCTAGTTGAACTATTCAAAAATGTTTTTCAAAATAGTAAAAAAAAGGCAAAGAAGTTTAGGGATAAGGGGTTTAGCGGTGATGGAAATGGAGCCCCCAGTGTGAGGGCAAAACACGTGCAAGTACAGAGCATATACTCAGATCAGTTTGACAACATATAGGGATGGGATTAACTTGTGTTCAGATGCATTCAGCAGACGCTCTTAATCCAGAGCGATTTACAGTAAGCAAGAACAAAAAACATGGTAATACATCAAAACATAAAAAGGTAATCATGAATCCATCATGGCCCGTAGCACTTGCCCTAGCCCCTTAGATAGCACTTTATGTAAACTTCATAGCATTTTATACAGATTTACAGCATGTTACATAGACAGCACTAGAATTGCATTTTATTATAGTACATATGTATAGTATAGTATGTATAGTTTATATATAGTTTCATTATATAGATACTCCACTGTTACGTTCTTACTTAGCTTACGCATGTTTCATGATAACTACTTTTTATGTATGTGATGTATTGCCATGCTTTTTGTTATTGCTGTAATGTAAATCGCTCTGGATTAAGAGCGTCTGCTAAATGCCTAAATTGTAAATTGTAATCCTACGTAATACCGTGGAATATCTATCTAAAGGAAACTATATGTGTATACACTATAGAGTGCCATGTCTACATAAAGTGCTATTTAAGTTACATAAGTTGAGCCTGTGCATACGCCTGTAGGAGGTCGAGGCCAGGGCAAGTACTACGGCAGGTGCTGTGGGCTAAAATGATGAGGTGCGTTTTCAGACTGCGGCGGAAGATTGGGAGTGAATCTGCAGTTCTGATTGTAATGGGAAGTGAATTCCATAGTTTTGGAGCCAGAAGGGAGAAGAGTTTGGGACGTGTGGAGCGCTGTCCTAACCTGACTGCGCAGTCCCGGCGTTTTTAGCGAAGCTACTTCCAGCTTCCCTGCGTCGGCTGATCTGATTGCTCGAGAGGGTTTGTACTAGCGTGCGATCATACTTGCAAGATATGGCGGTGCCATACCTTTGGTTGCTTTGAATGCCAGCATCAGAGTTCTGTACTCTGTGCGGGCAGCGACTGGGAGCCAACAGAGGGAGCGGAGAAGGGGAGGGGCAGCGACCGGGAGCCAATGGAGGGAGCGGAGAAGGGGAGGGGCAGCGACCGGGAGCCAATGGAGGGAGCGGAGAAGGGGAGGGGCAGCGACCGGGAGCCAATGGAGGAGCGGAGAAGGGGAGTGACATGTGAGAATTTTGGCTGGTTAAAAACCAGTCATTGGTTGAGATGATGTATGATGACGTATGATGATAAGAGCACCCCTCACTTCACACGGGGGTGATTTTTGTTTCGTACAAGAAACAAGCCAGTACAACCTGAACCAATGTGGAAAAAGCTTCACAAGAAACAGTTGTTGAAACGTAACCCGGAGAATTCATAGAAGAAACGTGCCAGAATGGAGGACAGAAAAAGCTTCACAAAACAAACAAAAGCTAAATAAATCACATGAATGTGACTTTGAGGTTGAAATTGATTAAGAATCGTTTCTCTGTATGACTGTGGTCCCAATTCAACAACAATAGCTGCCCGCCGCGCCCATGCATGCGAGGCTGACTGACATGCAGTTCTGCTGTTTACTTTACCACTTACTGCAATGTTCCAGAATGCCATTGTTTTGCAGTGGTTTAGAATCCACTGTCAAGGACATTCGTTTTCAAAAGGAATGAGTCAACACACCTGATTCAATCTTCACCATGGATGGAGATGGAGGCTGCTACAAAGAATAGCCTGGCTCTGTGAATAGTGAGCTGGAAATGAATGCTCAAGGCTGAAGGCTGTATGAGAGTAAAGAAAAACTATATCCTCGTTTTACTTTCTCTTTTCTGCACAATCTCTAAACTCCTCCAAGGAGCGGGGGGAAAAACCACATATTTGGTGGTCAAGCAAGGTGAAGGTGTGTGTGTGGGTGTGTATGTGTGTGTGTGTGTGTGTGCGCGCGCGTGCCTCTATAGTCAAAGTTCAGGCCTATCTACCTACCAAGATCAAATCTGGACCATGCATGTGGGCCCAAACACACGTAGGCTATTAATGGTGAATTTGAGTATAAAACTACTACAATATACTACATTTTAATTTGGTAAAAAATGGTCTAAATCTCAGATCAAATGCCTGGCTACGGTGTGTAGTGGTCTGAATCTCAGATCAAATGCCTGGCTACGGTGTGTAGTGGTCTGAATCTCAGATCAAATGCCTGGCTACGGTGTGTAGTGGTCTGAATCTCAGATCAAATGCCTGGCTACGGTGTGTAGTGGTCTGAATCTCAGATCAAATGCCTGGCTACGGTGTGTAGTGGTCTGAATCTCAGATCAAATGCATGGCTACGGTGTGTAGTGGTCTGAATCTCAGATCAAATGCCTGGCTACGGTGTGTAGTGGTCTGAATCTCAGATCAAATGCCTGGCTACGGTGTGTAGTGGTCTGAATCTCAGATCAAATGCCTGGCTACGGTGTGTAGTGGTCTGAATCTCAGATCAAATGCCTGGCTACGGTGTGTAGTGGTCTGAATCTCAGATCAAATGCCTGGCTACGGTGTGTAGTGGTCTGAATCTCAGATCAAATGCCTGGCTACGGTGTGTAGTGGTCTGAATCTCAGATCAAATGCCTGGCTACGGTGTGTAGTGGTCTGAATCTCAGATCAAATGCCTGGCTACGGTGTGTAGTGGTCTGAATCTCAGATCAAATGCCTGGCTACGGTGTGTAGTGGTCTGAATCTCAGATCAAATGCCTGGCTACGGTGTGTAGTGGTCTGAATCTCAGATCAAATGCCTGGCTACGGTGTGTAGTGGTCTGAATCTCAGATCAAATGCCTGGCTACGGTGTGTAGTGGTCTGAATCTCAGATCAAATGCCTGGCTACGGTGTGTAGTGGTCTGAATCTCAGATCAAATGCCTGGCTACGGTGTGTAGTGGTCTGAATCTCAGATCAAATGCCTGGCTACGGTGTGTAGTGGTCTGAATCTCAGATCAAATGCCTGGCTACGGTGTGTAGTGGTCTGAATCTCAGATCAAATGCCTGGCTACGGTGTGTAGTGGTCTGAATCTCAGATCAAATGCCTGGCTACGGTGTGTAGTGGTCTGAATCTCAGATCAAATGCCTGGCTACGGTGTGTAGTGGTCTGAATCTCAGATCAAATGCCTGGCTACGGTGTGTAGTGGTCTGAATCTCAGATCAAATGCCTGGCTACGGTGTGTAGTGGTCTGAATCTCAGATCAAATGCCTGGCTACGGTGTGTAGTGCCTGGCTACGGTGTGTAGTGGTCTAAATCTCAGATCAAATGCCTGGCTACGGTGTGTAGTGGTCTGAATCTCAGATCAAATGCCTGGCTACGGTGTGTAGTGGTCTGAATCTCAGATCAAATGCCTGGCTACGGTGTGTAGTGGTCTGAATCTCAGATCAAATGCCTGGCTACGGTGTGTAGTGGTCTGAATCTCAGATCAAATGCCTGGCTACGGTGTGTAGTGCCTGGCTACGGTGTGTAGTGGTCTAAATCTCAGATCAAATGCCTGGCTACGGTGTGTAGTGCCAGCCTTCAAATCTGAGGGGGGTAAAAAGTGTCTTGCTTTCTTTGGCCCCTGGTCGTGGAATGACCTGCAAACCAGACTAAAATTGGCCTCAAAAGTTCCTTTGAGAAGTTTCAAAAGAGTCATCTTAAATGTACAGTCCAACACCTGCACATGTTCGGACTTGTAGGCTACTAGCCTTTGCATAGGACCTTATATAATTTTTTTTCCTGTTTTAAAATGTACATTGTGTATATAATTTCTTGCGCCCAGTCATTGTAAGTTTTGGAGAATTGTTGTATACTTTGTCTAGGTTTCGTGAGGTATGTCATGGATGTATTATTTGGCTGTTGTGAAATTTGACATGTACTATGTAGCATTGAAGTGTAATTTTGTTTCTGCCTCTTCACACTTGTAAAAGAGACTCCGTCTCATTGTGTTTTTACTGGTTAAATAAAATAAAAATATAAGCTACAGAATTTGCACAGTGCCCACTTCGTAATAGTGCCCACTGTTGCATATTTGATGAATTGAACATGGTGGACCCTGTT
The DNA here is from genome assembly GCF_951216825.1 of Electrona antarctica. Lineage (NCBI taxonomy): Eukaryota > Metazoa > Chordata > Actinopteri > Myctophiformes > Myctophidae > Electrona > Electrona antarctica. The sequence goes on from NC_136806.1 coordinate 9,452,368, forward strand.
GTAAACAAGTGTAATGCTTAATTGGGTCGTCCACTCACAGTTAACAGCCTTTGTATTGAGTTTGTGCTTGAAATGTACTGTAATTCTGCAAACTGTTAATACAATTTTCAATCAATCAATCAAAGCCCAGTTAGTTCTTTCTTTTGTATTGTTGTACTACCAAAACATGACATTGCTGCCGCCTAGTGTTCAAAAGACGAAAAATGCTGTTTGACAGAAAAGTGCCATCTTATCGAATTATGAAACGCCAAGAGGTCGCTGTTTATAAGGAACCAAGGAAGCGCAAACCGTGCAAAGAAAAGAAAAAGACAAAACACGCAAGTGACGCAACATAACGAGACAAACCTCAAACATTATCATATCAGGTGTGTTCTAATGTAGTGTGTAATGTTCCCACATTTGCACAAAAACAGTAAAAAGGAATTTGTGTCATAAAATGAACACATTTCAATAGGTAAGCCGTTTCGGTGCAACTGCGATATGCTCGTGTCCCATTGGTTGACCGAGAGGTGACGGAACGCAGACCTAGGAGGAAATGAGGCAACACAAGGAAAGTAGCGTTTGTTTTCCAATTGTGACCTACCTATATGTGTGTCAGTGTGACTCCTAGTCCAAACTATATGGTGCAACAGCATTATCACAACCTGACCTAGTTAGTTCTTTCTTGACGGGTGAGTTTTTATTTGTTTACAATTCATTCGTTTGAAAACAGCAGCACACAGACAGTTGACAGTTGCAGCAAGGTGTTTCTGCTTCAACTTTCCTGTGTCTGTTGACATGTCCATGTTTCCTACTGTCTTTGTCACAGAGACACAATGAGTGACTTCCCTATCAGTCCCTTGCTGTTGATCGGAACTGGTTCCAGCTTCCTACTCTCACGCTTGTTCTACCAATTATACCAAGAGAAGAAAGAGGAGATACGCAAGTTGAAGGCAAGTAGAGTTTCAGTAGTAGACAAACTAAAATCACAAAATCAGTTAATTATTTGCAGTTATTGACAATTTTTGCCGAAAGCTGACCTTTGTTGTTTTTCCTGAATCAGGAAATCCCTAATTTCAGGCCAGATCAACATTTGTTGAAAATAGTGAAGACATCAGCCCACAAACGACTTCATTATGTTGCTGTGGAAGGTATACAAGATGTTACATTTACCCTCTTTTCCCAATGAGTATAATGTTATCAGTCTCTCTCTCTCTCTCTCTATATATATATATATATATATATATATATATATATATATATATATATATATATATATATATATATATCCACTGTATAAATGCACCAAATTCGAAGGACACATTCCACGTCACCACAGGGGGTGCATTGCCCGGTGTCGAGTCGGGCGGACTGTCCAGAAACGCCACAAAAGGCCCCTGCCCGGGATCTGGACAGGGCCCCTGCCCGGGCTCTGGACAGGGCCCCTGCCCAGGGTCCATATATGGAGCTGGCCTGTTGAAATTGTGTGTAACCGTACCTGTAATACCTGTAGTACCAGATTGAAAGGTGGGTTGTTTGTGTAAACCAGGGATGGTCCAGGCAGAAGGGGAGCCTCTGGCCAGCCAGTTTGTCCCACGGTGCAACGGCGTGATCCAGCAGATCGTTGTGGAGGAACAGTGGAGGTTCTGGAACTCTGTCACCAAAACATGGTAAGGTCAACTCCAGCCGCAAGCAAGGGCTTGGATGCAAAAAATGGATGCTATCCATTTTACCAACCCTTGACAGCCCATTCATCCAAACAGAAAAGTTTGATCCGATTGTATTGTCTTCTAAATCCTGACAGTTTTCTGAAAGACCTATGTTTCTGTATCAGTGGTGCTCAATATTTCATGTCAACCCAAAAATGATATGTAATTGGCCACCGACCCCCATCTGAAAATATTTTATTCCAGGAACAAAGATTAAGTTAAAAACGTTCGCTCTTAAAGAATATATATTCAAAGATTTGTGCCGCATTTTCACGATTTTTCAAAAATAGCAGACCTACAAGCTCGTAGCACGGCACTCGGTGCCGTGCTATGAGCTTGTAGATCTGCTATTTTTCAATAGCTAAATTATAACAATGCTTAACACCAAAAAGGGGTTCCCGCCCAGAATGGGTTAAACTCACCAACATTGCAGCTGTACGGAAAGTTTGGATTATCCTCTTTGTATCTTCTGCCAAGATTGTTGTGAGCGCAGACATGGAGAGAGCTACTTTCTGTCAATACATTTCATGCAGGTGATCAGACAAATTGAAACACCTGTGGTCGGCTGGTAACACTAGTGGTTGACAAGGGGTATTGCATGAAGGTAAAAGTGCATTGTATCCTCAACCCAAACAGACATTCCACATGGTATAGCAGTACAAATGCTTGCCTTTGTGGGGGACCCTAGCCTCAGCCTGGCCCAGCATGTATGATTTCTGGTCTAGAGGGGCGGGTGCCGGTCGAGAACAGGCGGTGGATCCTATTGGTTCACTGATCTGAGCACCCGCCCCCCTCCTCGGTAGAAAACATGGCAGAACACTGTCGTCACCAAATTTGGAGAGAAATACAAGTGGGCTTGATATGCCAGATTTTCCAATGCGTTTCCCCAGGCTTTCATTTATTAGCCAAATGTGAACGGAAAAAAAAAGCCTGGGTACCGAGGCCAGGGGGACCCATGTTCAGATCCTGGGTACGACATGAAGACCCATTTAGACCTGAGCTCGATTCTACAAAGGACAGTTTTCTTGAAAAACCTATGTTTCTATATCAGTGGTTCTCAAACTATTTCATGTCAAGGACCCCCAAAAATATATGTAATTGGCCACCGACCCCCATCTGAAAATATGTTGTTCCAGGGACCTCCCAGAAACAAAGATTTGAGTTTTGAACGTTCGCTGTGAAAGAATATATATTCAAAGATTTGCGCCGTTCGCTGTGAAAGAATATATATTCAAACATTTGCGCCACATGCGCCACGATTTTTCAAAAATAGCTAAAGCATAACCTAATGCTTAAAACACCAAAATGGGTTAATGTGACACACGTCATATGATGATCAAGAACAAAATGCCGTTTATCAAAAACAACCCACAACAGGGATTCCTTTCCCCCCCCCCCCCCTCTCCCAGGAACTCCCGCTGGATGAACAGAAAGGAGACCAACAACTCCGTGCCCTTCGGCCTGGTGAGTCCAGGCGTATACACCAGCGACGTGTACGTGAAGGTCCAGAAGCCGCTGGAGGCCTCGGGGAGCATCCTGGAGACGGTTTACAGCCGGGTGAAACGCGTGGAGGAGGGCCTGGTGGACGTGGTGCTGTTGGGAATCAGCGGCGAGAAGCCTGTGGCGCGGAAAGAAAGCGAGTCCTTGCTGCGCGTCGGGACCACCATGACCGCGTTCGGGGAGGTGGTCCTGGAGGGAGGCAAGGTGATGAGAATGCAGGCCCCGCAGGACGGCCGCGGCTTTGTCTTGGTGCCCACGGACTACAGGAGCTTCATGGACAGGCACGAGAGCTCCGCCACGATGTGGATGGTGTCCACAGCGCTCTGTGGGGCCACAGGGACCACTCTCTTGGCTGGAATCATCTTTGGCTTGATTGGAAAACGGGATGGCAGAAGGGAATAGGTCTGTACGTTGGCTAATCCCCAGGGGGGGCTTTTTCCACATTGGTTAGTTGCTCGTTTCTTGTATGAAACAAATCACACCCGTGTGAAGTGAGGGGCGCTCTTATCATTATACATCATCTCATGAACTGAATTTGTGATTGGTTCGCTGATTTGCTCGTCTACATACAACGTAAATTTTCCCTTCATTTTCAAAGGCATTTAATGTTTGTTGCCACAAAAGCTGTATATGAGGGGCTTAAACATTTTTTCTTTTACGTTTAAAAGGGGGCTTTTCACATTTTTAATGTAGAAAAAGGAGGAGCTTTAGGATTAAAAAGTAAGAGAATAAAAAAGTTGAGATATTAAAGATATGAAAAAACTACAAAAAATAAACACTTACCACCAGGTGGCGTAGTTGTACCATAATGAATGATTGTCTCATGACTGTTCCTGGAAAAACTTGAGAATAAAAGGCATTGTTTTTCCTTCACAAAAACATCCCAGCATGCAGCTACAGTAAAGTCCTAGTACCTACTATACATGACCAACCCTTGTTGCTATATTAACCACTACAGCTTGGTATTGACTGACAATACTTTTAGGGTGTCCTGATAGGTAACGTATCTCACCATAAAGCTGCTACATACACCATTTTAACCTTTGAGGTTACTCCAACCAAAAGTATTTATTTTTACCATCGAGCCATGAATCTAAAATGTCTTACATACAGTAACATGCACAATTCACTGGGGACCACAGATGTATTGTGACCTAGATTTATATTAAAGTTTAAGGGAAAGTACACTGCTTAAAAAAGAAACATGGACAGATGTCTTATTTTCTTCATGCATTTAGTTACGTTGCTAAATATGTAAATGTACCTTTTATTATAGACTCATTATTGCGGGGTTGATAACTGCATTCCTTTCATTGTCCATCTATCACTTCAACCCCCATTTTAAATGTGTATTATTGTAGCATCTCCGGCGGTTAATGGCTGATGACACTTGACTATGGGCTCCATTTTCGTCACCGCTAAACCCCTTACCCTTAAACTTCTTTGCCTTTTTTATTTTTACTATTTTGCAAAACATTTCTGAATAGTTAAAATGGCCAGTCTACAAGCCAAGTCTCTGTAGATTGGCTAGTTGAACTATTCAAAAATGTTTTTCAAAATAGTAAAAAAAAAAAAAAAAGGCAAATAAATGTAGGGATAAGGGGTTTAGCGGTGATGAAAATGGAGCCTTTGGGGTGCAATTATTTTGTTATGGGGAATTAATGCATCTGATTTTGTTCATTTAGCAATTTATTTGTATGTGTTTTTGTCAGATACTCTGGCCATTGTTGCAGGGAGATGTTATAAACAAAAGTGTTCCAATAAAAAGTAATTTGAACTAAGAATTCCGCCGGTCATTTACATATAATCTCCATCAGGCGCAGATCTTGTTTTCAGTTTCACCATAACATGGATGATGATGATGATTTAAAGTAAATCATTTCCCAAAGGGTCTTGGTTTGTTTCCTTTTTATTGTCTCATGTTGATATTCATACAGTAGCCTACATATGTAGCCCAGTAGCATGATATTCATACAGTAGCAGTATGTAGCCCAGTAGCATGCGCATGTTGTGGCCCTATGAGAAACAATGCATGTCCGTTTTCAATGTTTAACCCATTTTGACCTGAGATCAGATTCTAAAAATGTCTTCTACATCCTGACAGTTTTCTGAAAAAGCTATGTTTCTATGTCAGTGGTTCTTTGATTTTTCAAAAATAGCAGACCTACACGTTCGTAGTGCGCCACTCGGTGGCGCGCTATGAGCTTGTAGATCTGCTATTTTTCAATAGCTAAAGCATAACAATGCTATCACCAAAAGGGGTTCCCCTTTAATAAAAACTTAACAGTTTGATATGGATGTAGATTAGTGATGGAAAGCTGCAAAGGTAACTGAAAATAATTCCCCCCAAAAAATCTAATCTCTGAGCCTAATGAACACAACAGTCTCAAAGTCTTTGACGTAGTCCTCATCTCTTTATATCAAGCAGTCTCTTCCTCTTCTGACGATTCATCCTCTGCCTCTTGCAACCACTTGATGAACTTCTGAAGCTGGAATACACAAATACAATTTGTAACATTACTGCTTTATTACAACTAGTCCTTACCCGTTCCGAATATATGAACAGCAAATGATGTTCAGTGTGGGTAATGTGATAGGGGGGGGGGGAATTGTTTACCCGTGTGGGTCTGTTGCGCGGAAAGGTGTGTCCCAGTATTAATCTGTGTCCGTCCCAACATGCATTTCGCTGGTGACACGTGATTTGCGGGGAGATGTTTTTTTTTTTACACAAATTAATTTAATTAAGATGATTGTTAGAATGTTTGGCGTGTGTAATGCAGGGCAGATTGGAGGACAGGGCTGTGCGGCGCTAGGTTCTGTGAGGCGGTCCGTGCGTTGTGAGATGGCAGAGAAAGCGAGCAGCTGTCTTGCTCTATGCTAAGGAAGTACTCTGACTGACTGACTGACAGACAGTCCGCTAAATTATTAATAGGATGTCATTGCAACCCGGGAACACCTGAATAAATGAGTGGACAAACAATGCAGTTCACCACAGAGATGTGAGAAAAAGCCATACGATGAAAATCAGATAAATGTCAAGGTTGTGGCGGCGCAATACCCCATGTGCGTGTGCACTGTAGTCCCATCTTGTACTTACCCCCTGATTCTTGCGCAGCTGTCTGCTCCTGTCACTGGAGGGTTCCGGTTCCTTTGAGAACCAACGCATGATGTTCTCCTCTTCCAAGATCTCCAGCTGGTACATGTTCATCAACACCTGTGGAAGGAAAGGAAGCACCACAGCAGCATGTTATGTTTCAACATCTAACGCACACCGGCTCTGACAACCACTTCACATCCAGATCATGTGCCGCTCAGTGTTGGGTTTCGTCGACTAAAACTAAGACAAAAAATGTTCGTCGACTACCATTTTTCACTGACGAAAACTAAATGAAAACTAAGCTATGATGACTAAAACTAAGACTAAATATACTGACAATTTCGTCAAGTGTCATTTTACACTTGGTTGCATGCTGAAAATAGCCGATCTACAAGTTCGCGACGCGCTGTGAGCTTGTAGATCGGCATTACGATGGCATCTAGGCCCGCCAAAACACATTTTAGTCGACTAAATCAACCGTAGATTTAGTCGACTAAAATCTTATGACATTTAGTCGTCTAAAACTAGACATAAAACACCAAGACATTCCAGGCGACTAAAATGTGACTGAAACTAAATGAAAACTATTCAAGAGACTATATGACTAAAACTAAAATAGAAATGTGCTGCCAAAAGCACCACTTCACATCCAGACCAGGTGCCGCTGTGCTGTTAGGTCTGAGCGGTCATCATCTGTGATGCTGCTTGCAGAGGAAATGCCTTATTTACACGAACCTTGACCATTGCCCCCCAGTGATTCTCCTGCTCCAGGAAGTACTCTTCAAAGGCCGCCAGGCAGTCCAAATGGTCTTGTGCCCGTTTCACATAGTTTTTAAACACGGGTGCCCATTGTTTCATCAGCTGAGAGAAGGAAAAACAAGAAGTGATGTTAACAGACTACCCTGGAACATGGCAGCCCAGGAACATATAGGCCTGACGTCGACATTTTAAAAATGTCTTCTAAATCCTCATGACTATTTTCATGTCAAGGACCCCAAAAATTATAAATTGGCCGCTGACCCCCCCCATCAGAAAATATGTAGTTCCAGTGACCACCCAGAAGCAAAGATTTGAGTTAAAAACGTTCGCTCTGAAAGAATATATATTCAAACATTTGCACCACATTCAAGATTTTTCTAAAATAGCAGACCTACAAGCTATGAGCTTGTAGATCTGCTATTTTTCAATAGCTAAAGTATAACATAATGCTTTAAAACACGAAAAGGGGTTCCCGCCCCAAAATGGGTTTTACTAGACTAGTCAGCCACATCCCTAGTGTTACTCACAGGAATAAGATGAGTGACGTATTGGGCTGTGGTGAGCTGTTGGCCGTGCTGCTGGAAGGGGAACTCTAGAACCACTCTGGTTAACATCTGCATCACCTCCTTCAGGGTGATGTCGTATGCATACCTGCAATGCAAAAGATACACGGCGTGAGGATGCTGAGCACTACGTGAAAATAAGTACACTTCTGAGTACCAAATGTAACCAAATGAACCACTACATATTTTGTACACATTCCAGTTTTTCATGTATCTATGAGGTGACAGTACTTCATTAGACGTTTTTATGTGCAATGGTGTATTAACTTTGTATTTAGGGTTTCTTCCTGGAGGCTGAACCCTTGACAGTCAAACGGGCCAATGAAATAAACAGTAATATAGTGACATCACACTATCATCCCCTCCCTAACCCCTCCCCCTTTATCATACAACTACAGCTGTGGGTGCGGCTTCAGTTCAGGTGGATCAACACCCATCACCACCCACCAGGCAAACCAGCCATACTTAATGAACATAAAAACAACATTTTAACAAATACTGTACACTTTTTTGAAAAAATTATACCTCCTTATATAACAATAAGACCTGATGATCATGTTTTAGGGTGGAAAAAAATCACGGCACTCCATCTTTAAGTTAAGCCACTGCTTACTTCAGAGAGTTGATCTCCAGCACCAGATTGTCGCAGCCGATGTTTTCGTCCAACCCTCTCTGCAGCGTCCCCAGCACCTCCATCTCAAAGACTGCACGTGAAAACGGGAAGACAGGCCAGTCAAAGGAGATCCCAAGATTCAATACCATGTATTGGTCACATGCTCATACATATGCAATAATATGTATGTGTAGTGAAATATTGTGGTGGCAATACTACATCAGACTAATTGCAAACAATGTCAAACATATAATAAAAGGTGTAATACAAGTTATAATTACCAGTAAGACGGCGAGGAGATAGCAATTATATATACAATACAGACTAGCAAAATCTAAAAATAATTGAACCTTCCCTGTGTTACTGAGGTAGGCTCTATATATGGTGCAGCCAAAGGAAGCAGAAGGACAACCATAATACATACTACATACGGTAGTGCAACGTAAAATAGCAGTGACTACTAGTAAATATTCTGAGATAGATGCAATGCATCAATGCATCATAGATGCAATGCATCAAAAACGTACAATTTGTGCAAGAGATATGGGTTGTACCACCCCCTCCCCCCCCACACACACCTTTGACATCGTCCAGCTCAGGTGAGGGAATGACAGGTTCATCTGTGTCATCGGGTTCACTGTCCTCACTTTCACTCTCAGGGTCCGGGTTCAACACCAAACCTGGTGAAGCAAAAAAAAGTATGATTATGTTGTCATCATGGGAATTATTAGTATATATTACTTAGTGTCTGGTAGTAAATACAGACTCATGGACCGGCCATGCCAGCTGATCTGTCTGCCTTTCTTACCCCAGAGACACTGGGACAACTCCTCTTCCTCCGTGTCATCCAGACTGTTGGCCTTCCAGACGTAACCTTTCCCCTCCGTGCCAACCTCTGCAGGGTTGAATACTGAAGTGGAACAAGTTTATTATGAAAGGTTAGCCCGCTGACAGCCAAATCAGGCCGTTGCTTTGTTTGTAGGCATGTAACGATATATCGTATATCGATATTAATACCGACGATATATTTTTTTTAGGGGGGCTAGTGAATTATGGTGTGTGAGATATGAAATGTGAGCTTTAATCATATTCAAGTGCTTTTGGAGAGAAATTAGTCATTTTCAGTAGTAGAGTTCTGTATAGGGGAGCTGTGTGTCTGTGACTGTTCCCAGGTGATGATGGTCGTTGATGCTCATTAATACATCAAGGAAGGCAATTATGTTTCTGCACTGTCAAAAGTAATGCTACTTCTTTTGAAATGTAGAAAATGTGAAAAAAGCTCAGGGGGGAGGATTATATCAAAAAAATAAAAAAAAATTCTGTTAAATATTGTTTTCCAGATATCGTGAAAAAACGTATCATGAACCTCATCGTGATACGAATCGTATCGTGAGTTGAGTGAATCATTACATGCCTATTTGTTTGTGACTGAATTATTTTTTAAATAAAACAAAACAAAATAAAAAAGGATAGCACATACATTTCTGTTTGTTTTTGTCTTTACTCTGCCCAACTTCCGTATCGTCACTTAGGAATTCATCATCGTCCTCCTCCTCTTCCTCCTCTGGGTGATGCATGGACACCACGGTGCCTTCAGGGAGAGACACGTTGGGTCCAATCACCACCTGAGAAAGAGTCAATTAGAACAGTTTGGTCCAATCACAACCTGACAAAGAGTCAGTTTGGTCCAATCACCACCTGAGAAAGAGTCAATTAGAACAGTTTGGTCCAATCACCACCTGAGGAAGAGTCAATTAGAACAGTTTGGTCCAATCACCACCTGACAAAGAGTCAATTAGAACAGTTTGGTCCAATCACCACCTGACAAAGAGTCAATTAGAACAGTTTGGTCCAATCACCACCTGAGAAAGAGTCAATTAGAACAGTTTGGTCCAATCACCACCTGAGAAAGAGTCAATTAGAACAGTTTGGTCCAATCACCACCTGAGAAAGAGTCAATTAGAACAGTTTGGTCCAATCACCACCTGAGAAAGAGTCAATTAGAACAGTTTGGTCCAATCACCACCTGAGAAAGAGTCAATTAGAACAGTTTGGTCCAATCACCACCTGAGAAAGAGTCAATTAGAACAGTTTGGTCCAATCACCACCTGAGAAAGAGTCAATTAGAACAGTTTGGTCCAATCACCACCTAAGAAAGAGTCAATTAGAACAGTTTGGTCCAATCACCACCTGAGAAAGAGTCAATTAGAACAGTTTGGTCCAATCACCACCTAAGAAAGAGTCAATTAGAACAGTTTGGTCCAATCACCACCTAAGAAAGAGTCAATTAGAACAGAGGTTCCCAAACCTTTTCATGTCAAGGACCCCCATTTGAAGAGATATGCCAGGGACCCCCATAAGAGAAGATCTTTATGGCTCTATAGCAGTGGTTCTCAACCCGTGCCGCGCTATGAGCTTGTAGATCTGCTATTTTTCAATAGCTAAAGTATAACATAATGCTTAAAACACCAGAAGGGGTTCCCGCCCAAAATGGGTTAATTTCAAGGACCCCCAGTTTGACATGCATTAGTCTACGGACCCCCCATTCAATGGCAGTTCTATCTCTGGGACCCCCAATTTATATAGTAAAATCAATGTTGATTTAACTCTGATAGTGTACAAATGGAATTTGGTTCCATTTGTACACTCAGACCCCTTTTCCACCGGTGGGGAACCGGTTCAGTTCAGAACCAGTTTTTAGTCCATGAGCCAGACCTCCAAAATTGGAACGTTAATTATGAATTGAGTGGGCAAAACCATACCTATATTAAATTGTTTATAGGATCAATATAAGTAAATTAATATATGATAACCCTTCCACAGTAGTAGCTTTTTCATATTAATTTTTTTTGCACATTGTCCTATATAATGCCTAATTTGCATATTTAGAATTTTAATATTTGTAATACAATACATCATTGTCTTCGTGTAAGTAATCAACTGGGGAAATTTCATGGCGATAACTAATCTAATATAGGTATGGTTTTGCTCCACTCAATTCATAATTAACGTTCCAATTTTGGAGCTCTGGCTCATGGACTAAGAAGCAAAAAGAACTGAACCGGTTCCCAACCGGTGGAAAAGGGGCCTCAGAGTTACAGCCCCATAAGGGTCCATTTGGTTCTTAACCAGCATTTAGCTGGGGACCCCCTGGAACTCCCTCAAGGACCCATTGGGGGTCCCCGGACCCCACTTTGGGAACCACTGATCTACACAACAATAATGTAATCTTATTGTCTACTAATTTACAGAAATCAAAGATGAACTGCATGCTTTACTTACATTGTACGCTAAGACACATCGTTGGTTTAGTCTGACACCCTCTTTGACGGCGGCCCCGTCGCAAACCAGCGACTGTGTGATCTCCACATTACTGGCGACGTGGACGTTGTTCCAGATGTAGGCGCGCTGCAGGATTACGTTGTCACCTGGTGGATCACAACATGTTTGGATTACATTGATCAGGATTACGTTGTCACCTGGTGGATCACAACATGTTACAGGATTACGTTGTCACCTGGTGGATCACAACATGTTACAGGATTACGTTGTCACCTGGTGGATCACAACATGTTAGGATTACGTTGTCACCTGGTGGATCACAACATGTTTGGATTACATTGATCAGGATTACGTTGTCACCTGGTGGATCACAACATGTTACAGGATTACGTTGTCACCTGGTGGATCACAACATGTTACAGGATTACGTTGTCACCTGGTGGATCACAACATGTTAGGATTACGTTGTCACCTGGTGGATCACAACATGTTAGGATTACATTGATCAGGATTACGTTGTCACCTGGTGGATCACAACATGTTTGGATTACATTGATCAGGATTACGTTGTCACCTGGTGGATCACAACATGTTACAGGATTACGTTGTCACCTGGTGGATCACAACATGTTACAGGATTACGTTGTCACCTGGTGGATCACAACATGTTACAGGATTACGTTGTCACCTGGTGGATCACAACATGTTACAGGATTACGTTGTCACCTGGTGGATCACAACATGTTTGGATTACATTGATCAGGATTACGTTGTCACCTGGTGGATCACAACATGTTTGGATTACATTGATCAGGATTACGTTGTCACCTGGTGGATCACAACATGTTACAGGATTACGTTGTCACCTGGTGGATCACAACATGTTACAGGATTACGTTGTCACCTGGTGGATCACAACGTGTTACAGGATCACGTTGTCACCTGGTGGATCACAACATGTTACAGGATCACGTTGTCACCTGGTGGATCACAACATGTTAGGATTACGTTGTCACCTGGTGGATCACAACGTGTTACAGGATCACGTTGTCACCTGGTGGATCACAACATGTTACAGGATTACGTTGTCACCTGGTGGATCACAACATGTTACAGGATCACGTTGTCACCTGGTGGATCACAACGTGTTACAGGATCACGTTGTCACCTGGTGGATCACAACATGTTACAGGATTACGTTGTCACCTGGTGGATCACAACATGTTACAGGATCACGTTGTCACCTGGTGGATCACAACATGTTACAGGATCACGTTGTCACCTGGTGGATCACAACGTGTTACAGGATCACGTTGTCACCTGGTGGATCACAACATGTTACAGGATTACGTTGTCACCTGGTGGATCACAACATGTTACAGGATCACGTTGTCACCTGGTGGATCACAACATGTTACAGGATCACGTTGTCACCTGGTGGATCACAACATGTTACAGGATTACGTTGTCACCTGGTGGATCACAACATGTTTGCTCACTCAACCCATTTAGGCCTGACGTCGAAATTTATAAAATGTCTTCTAAATCCTGACAGTTTTCTGTCAGGATTTCATTTTCACGATTTTTTCAAAAATAGCAGACCTACAAGCTCATAGCGCGCCACTCGGTGGCGCGCTATGAGCTTGTAGATCTGCTATTTTTCAATAGCTAAATTATAACATGTTTAAAACACCAAAATGGGTTCCCGCCCAAAATGGGTTAACTGTTACATGTATAATTATTTATTTATTGATTGTTCAAATACACTAGTGGTTCTCAAAATGTTTTCATGTCAATCAGATCTGCCAATTTCAAATAGCCAATGTATATATAGGGTTAACCCATTTAGATCGGAGTACGATTCTACAAATGCCTTCTAAAATCAGGACAGTTTTCTAAATAAAACCCTATGTTTCTATGTCAGTGGTTCTCAAACTATTTCATGTCAAGGACCCCAAAGATTATATGTAATTGGCCGTCGACCACCATCCGAAAACATGTTGTTCCAGGGACCTATCAGAAGCAAAGATTTGAGTTAAAAACATTCACTCTGAAAGAATATATATTCCAAGATTTGTGCCACATTTTCACGTTTTTTCAAAAATAGCAGACCTACAAGCTCGTAGCGGCACTCGGTGCCGCGCTATGAGCTTGTAGATCTGCTATTTTTCAATAGCTAAAGCATAAGCTAAAACATAATGCTTAAGTAGACTGGGCAGCATTTCGGGGTTTATGATCCGGTCGGGAGCGGATGGTAACTTTCGTCATGTTGTAGTCACTGATTTGTAGTCATCTGGCAGGAAACCACAAGGCGGAATCTGTACTATGAATGGGTACTTTCTTATTCCGCCTTGTTGCTTCCTGCCAGATGACTACAAATCAGTGACTACAACATGACGTAAGTTACCATCCGCTCCAGACCGGATCACACGGCGATTTTGGAACACAGACCAGGCTTTCCTCCGAGGTGGAAAGCCTGGTGACACGAGGTTAGGGCTAAAGTGGTCAAACCGATTTTTGCTATATTTACGAATTTTGCTACGGACCCTCTGGAAGACTTTGAGAACTAGGACTCCTTTGAGAACTAGGACTCCTTTGAGAACTAGGACTCCTTTGAGAACTAGGACTCCTTTGAGAACTAGGACTCCTTTGAGAACTAGGACTCCTTTGAGAACTAGGACTCCTTTGAGAACTAGGACTCCTTTGAGAACTACTGCAATGCAAAAGAAACACAATCGCTTGGGGAAAAAACAGGTCTGAAGTTGTGGTATTTAACCCTTTCAGGATGCGTCGGGAACCCCTTTCGGTGTTTTAACCCATTTTTACTTGGGAACGATTCCTATAAATGTCTTCTAAATCCTGACAAAAGCTATGTTTCTATGTCAGTCGTTCTTCGATTTTTCAAAAATAGCAGATCTACAAGCTCGTAGCGCGCCACTCGGTGGCGCGCTATGAGCTTGTAGATCTGCTATTTTTCAATAGCTAAAGCATAACATAATGCTAACACCAAAAGGGGTTCCCGCCCAAAATGGGTTAAGCATTATGTTATACTTTGGCTATCATGAAATCATGAAAATGTGGCGCAAATCTTTGAATATGCATTCTTTCAGAGAGAAAGTTTTTAAGTAAAATCTTTGCTTCTGGTGGGGGGGGGGGGGGGGTCCCTGGAACAACATATTTTCAGATGGGGGTCCGCGGACAAATACATCAATTTCTGGGGCTCCTTGACATGAAATAGTTTGAGAACCACCGATATAGAAACATAGGGGTTGTCATTTGTAGAATCGTGCTCAGGTCTAAATGGGACAATAAGACCGGTTGGTACCTATGGTGCAGTTGTTGCCGATGACGCTGTTGGAGATGTGACAGTTGGCGCCGATGCTGGTGTCGGAGCCAATCAGAACGTTCTCCTCCATCTGGCTGCCGTGCCCCAGGCTGACCCCCGACCCCCGGTAGACGTTGTGGCGAGAATATGTGCAACTCCGCCCCTTCTGGTCGGTGAAGTTGGCCTCGGGCGTCAGAGGGTAGGCCCACCGGCGGACCAGGTCCGACGACACAGAGTCGTACATGAGCATGTTGGTCACGCGGGCGCCGTAGCCGTCCTTCGTCACGTGCATGTGAATCTGGTTGCCGAGGATCTACGGGTCAAGAAGCCGAGAGGGGAGAAATACTTCTATGGTTATTATATAGCACTTAGATAGCAGCACTTTACGTAGACTTAGATAGCATTTTATAGACTTATAGTCATAGCACTTTATAGTAGGCCTATATATGAATAGTAGAGCATAGTATGTATAGTTTATATGTATAGTTTCATTATATAGAAATTCCACTGTTACGTTCTTAGCTTACGCATGTTTCATGATAACTACTTTTTATGTATGTGATGTATTGCCATGCTTTTTGTTCTTGCTTAATGTAAGTCGCTCTGTATTAAGATGCTAAATGTCTAAATTGTATTATGGGGTATACATTGGTTAACCCATTATGGGCGGGAAACCCCTATGTCCAGCTTTGAGGGGTTGTGTAAACCCAAACATCGTCCCAACACAAACATTAAATGCCATTGACAATGAATGGCCAGTTTTGAGTGTTTGTGTAAACACAAACATTGAAGACAAAAGTGAGGACGCAAATTGTGATTGGCCGGAATGAGATGATGTATAATGACAAGAGCGCCCCCTCACTTCACACAGGTGTGATTTTTAACTATACCTTTCAAGACGGGAACCCATTTTGTACAGTATATAGCAACATATTATTTTTGAGGGGCGCTAGCCCCTCCTATACACAGGTTTAATATTTGTCTTTAGTTCAATGTTTGTTTTGTAAACGCATTGACAATGAAGGGAAAATGTACGTCATAATGTGTCATTTACGTCTCTTTATTGTTAATGGCATTTCATGTTTGTGTTTGCACCGTTTGTTTTACATAACCATTACATCACCTAATCAACATGAGTTTAGTCTTTAATATATTAGCGCCCCTTACTTCACACATTTCTTTTGAATAAATATTTGAAGGTTTTCAGAAAACTTAGATCGGAATTTAGAAGGTGTTTTTAGAATCGGCCATGGTCCTAAATGTGTTAAGTTGTATTGAAGGGCCATCACAACAAGTAACAAGTCACTGTTGACTTCATATGGGAGCTCATAAGCTTGTAGATCGGTCGAATATAGTATAATCTACTATTTTCAAGTATAAATTAAGCATTAGGCGTTACATTGGTCAAGTTGAAATCGATGGAGGTTCTGGAAACATATGTGAGTTCATGAGTATTGTTCCTTCAGTCATCATACCTCTTCATTGGAAACATATGTGAGTTCATGAGTACTAATTTGTCCTTCAGTCATCATACCTCTTCATTGACCAAAAGCCCTCTGACAAAGTCATTCCTCGTTTGGTAGTCAAAGTTGTCCGTGAAGAGCTCAGCAACCTGAGAGGAGAGAAAACAATGTTCATTAATCACTCCATATATTGATCGGACTATGGTTTCTGGCTTAGCTAGGAGACTGACAATACATAGTCTGATAGTCACGCTCCTCCAAAAAGCAGGCATCAAAAGTAGACTAATACAAGAAATAGGTTGAAATTGTGAAATTGATTGGCAAATCCAACAGTGATGTTTTGAGCCACTGCTCTTCAGACTCGTGAAGTAAGTTTGATGAAAAGCATTAGCTTGAAATGTCACTTGTGGAGCAATCAAAACACTCTATGGCCTCCTCACATCAGAACAATGGCATTCACGTGTATTGTAAAAAATGGCAACGTTTTCCCCTTTTCTCATAACCAAAAATAACCGATCTACAGGCTCATAATGTGTCGCAACGCAACAGGTTATAGGCTTGTAGATCAGCCATGTTTGCCAAATGTCCACTCCAAAATAGGGATGCTAGGGTGTAGTGGGAGTTACAATGTGCGCAGACCTTCGTTCAGCTTGAAGACTGACCTGTCGTGAACAGATACTGATGTGACAGTCCAAGAGATCATGTCTGATTTCAAACTCATCACTTCCACTATGGAAAATGTTCTGCAGAAGAAAAAGCACATCATCAATAATGTCACATAAAACTAAATGTCATGCAATTAGAAAAGATAAAGTCAATCATTTCAAAATGCCACAGGGTGTAAATGTGCTGCAAAGTGCCTAAGATTATTTGGTCACCAACCAGTGTTGTTTTCGTCGACTAAAACTAATACTAAAAAAGTTCGTCGACTACCTTTTTTCACTAACAAAAACTAAATAGAAACGAAATGAAAACTAAGCTACGATGACTAAAACTAAGACTAAATATAGACAATTTCGTCAAGAAATAAAAACCAGACTAAAATGTTAGGAAGGGACTAGTGGACAAGAGTTCCAGTATGAGTCATTTTACACTTGGTTGCATGCTGAAAATAGCAGATCTACAAGCTCACAACGTGCCTCGCTGCGACGCGTTGTGAGCTTGTAGATCTGCTATTTTCAGCAAGTGTGAAAACAGTCATTACGACGGCATCAAGGCCCCGCCAAAACACATTTTAGTCCACTAAATCAACTGTGGATTTAGTCAACTAAAACCGCCTGACATTTTAGTCGACTAAATCAACTGTGGATTTAGTCAACTAAAACCGCCTGACATTTTAGTCGACTAAAATTAGACTAACACTAAGACATTCCAGGTGACTAAAATGTGACTAAAACTAAATTAAAACTATTCAAAAGACTATGACTAAAACTAAAATCTAATTTTCACCAACCATGGGGAACTGTATCTTCTTCAGGCCTTGTGTCTTCTGATAGTGCAGGACCCGCTGGGTCTGGCTGTCCAACGCCACGATGATGTCATCTTCCTCGCAGCGAGACTTGTGACCTGGCGACGACTCTTTGAAGATCATGGTCATCACCGAGATGTTCTTCTCCATCTTTCTCCGATGCCTTCAGTAATGAAGTACGATAATACTGACTGACTGATTTCGGTAAATAAACCCATAGGTAAAACTAAAGTATGTTCTTGGTAAGGGTTCGTGAGCAGAATCAGAAGCTTAAAGGGCCTTGCAAACTAGGAGCGAGGAACGCACACGTTGTTGCCTGGATCAACGACAGGTCTCCTCCAGGTCTGCTCAAGAGGGGCGCAACAACGCAAGCGTAAAAAAAAAAAGCTAAACCGAATCCAGGTCTGGTGAGCACGAAACGAGCACCCGTGCTCACGTAAATACGCTTGCGTTGTCGCACCGTGACTTCTCCGAGCAAAAAACGCAGGACTCATTGAAAATGAACTATAGGCTCGTTTTATCGCTCCCAGTTTGCAAGGCCCTTTATGTTTACAGGTGTAAAGACATGTTTTGTTCCCAACAACTAATCATATAGCTGGGTGGGACCCACTAGAACCCCCTCAAGGACCCCAACTAATCATATAGCTGGGTGGGACCCACTAGAACCCCCTCAAGGACCCCACTTGACTGTCTAATGATAACGATTGTCTAAATCAGTAGTTCCCCAACTTCTCAGCCCAAGACCCAAAAGAGAGATTAGGGGTTTTTCCAGGACCCACATTTTATTCATGGAATTTCTTAGATTTGTTTGTTTTTTACTTACTTTTATACTTATTTAATAAATAAATAAATCAGTTGAATATTTTTTTTATAAATGTTGGAACAGAAAATGGGATTTTTACTCGAGTCATGGCCCATACAAATGGTCTGTGACCAGCAAATGGGTCCCGACCCACTGTTTGCAGAGATTAAAATAGGGTGCAATTTGCATCCCAAAACGCAGTTTATAGTTAAGGGACGCAATAAAACAACGACCTCTGCATCCACGGGATGCACTACTGTACTGTTTTTTATTCTAGTTTATTTTGCTAGCTTTAGTTATAATAATCATTTCTTCTACTGTTTTCTACATGAATATAACCACATTATAACCATATAAAATGAAATTGGAGTTAAATGCTGCAATTTGTAAAAAGAATGGCAAAATACGACTCCTAACGTCGTTGAAGTGGGACTCATAAAATGTCCCTGGGACTCATCTAAAAGACCATCCCTTCCCTGCATCCTGGGACTCATTGCATTGAAAACCTATTTACATCACTGCAATTTCGTCAACAGATAAAAACTAGACTAAAATGCTAGGAAGGGGACTAGTGGACAAGAGATCCATAAGTCATTTTACACTTGGTTGCATTGCTGAAAACAGCATAGAAAATAGCGCTGCGACGCGTTGTGAGCTTGTAGATCAGCTATTTTCAGCAAGTGTAAAATCAGTCATTACGACGGCATCAAGGCCCGCCAAAATACATTTTAGTCGACTAAATCAACTGTAGATTTAGTCGACTAAAATCTTATGACATTTAGTCGACTAAAAACTAGACAAACACTAAAACATTCCAGGTGACTAAAATGTGACTGAAACTAAATGAAAAAAAAAACTATTCAAGAGACTACGACTAAAAACTAAAATCCAAATTTGCTGCCAAAAACAACACTGTTAACCCATTTAGGCCTGACGTCGAAATAAAAAAAAACGTTCGCTCTGATGAAAGAATATATATTCAAAGATTTGTGCCGCATTTTCACGATTTTTCAAAAATAGCAGACCTACAAGCTCGTAGCGCGCCACTCGGTGGCGCGCTATGAGCTTGTAGATCTGCTATTTTTCAATAGCAAAGTATAACATAATGCTTAATTAAAACACCAAAAGGGGTTCCCGTCGAGAATGGGTTAAGTCACCTGTGCTCCTGCAGTGCCTTGCTGACGTCGATGTTAGACACCACGTCTCCGTAGACCAACACGAAGTCGGAGCGCACCAGCGACTTGGCCTCCACGTCCCTCAGCACGTCGCCCAGGGAACGGTACATGTCTGACGTGATGATGTGGACCACGTTGGGAGAGGTGGGACGACACCATTTGGAGTTCCTGTTTGTTGGAGTCAGAGGGAGACACAATATATCACATCCACCTTCATCATTATTCCATTTAGACCTGAGCTTGATTCTACAAATGTCTTCTAAATCCTTACAGTTTTCTGAACAACCTCATGTTTCTATGTCAGTCGTTCAGGTGTCAGGTAGGACTATATATTGGTTGACATTGACAACAAGTAGTACAGCTAGAACCCCCGCAGGGTTGCCAAGTCCGCTGACTCCGTACTCATCCAAATTGCGTTTGCGATCTGCTTGTATTAAACAACGTTAAACTCACCAACATTGCAGCTCTAGGCCAAACTTGAATTATCCTCTTTCAATCTGCCGACCTTTGTTTGTTTCATAAAAATCCACCGTAGACATGTTATGAGCTACTTTCTGTCAAGAAATTCTGTGCAGGTGATTATTATCTAAGTGCTGGAGTTTGGAAGGACTCGTTGTAAGTCACTGAACGGCCCTGCGTACCACCTGTTTCGAATTTGCACATAATGCAGGAGGCAGCAGCGTGACCCGTTAAAAAATACAAGTGCTTCCAAACTGCAACACTTAGAAAAATAATCGCATGCACAGAATTTCTTGACAGAAAGTAGCTCATAACATGTCTACGGTGGATTTTTATGAAACAAAAGCTCGGCAGATTGAAAGAGGATAATTCAAGCTTGGCCTAGAGCTGCAATGATGGTGAGTTTAACGTTGTTTAATACAAGCAGAACGCAAATTGGATGTGTAGGGAGTCAATGGAGGGTATTGCAACTCTAGATTCATCCCATTATAAAAAAAATCTAGAGTTGCAAATTGTGGCTAACTGACAGAATGAGTCTGGTGTCTCTGGCTAGGCTTGTTTTTGAAGGTGGGTTGGCTTATTTCTCTCAGGAGAGTTGGCAACACTGCTCCCCCGGCCAGAGTGGTAGATGATTGTTCTCCCACACAGGAGGACAGGAGGAGATTCGGGTTCTAATCCCATGGTAGGACGTACATTCGTACAACGTACGGATGGCAGCTTTAAATGTGATCGCAATATCAGCCTATACTTACAGTAAGTGCTCCTTGATCTTATGCGACATCCAGCAGCAGAACACAAATGTTTCTTGCACCCCCGTTGAAGTGAGGAACTCCAGGGTGTAGTCGATCATAGACACATTGCCCAGAGGTAGCAAAGCCTGTGTGGATGAACATGAGGAGAATAGAATACAAGACAACTGTAAGTTTCATCATATCAAATCAAAGCATGCATTCTTTAAAGATTAAGTTAGCCAGTTGTGAATGTGAACATTTATAAAGAAGTCATTTCAAAATCATATAGATATCTTATCGGACAGCTCTGTGACATGCAAAGTTGCAAACAGCTGTGCGACATCAACTACTAGAGAATTACAGTTCACATTCAGTACAGTTTTTCCACCTAAATTAACATGTAGATACTAGGCTATTAATGTGACAGTTAATAACATCAAATGACTGTATGTCCATCAAATAATTCCAACGAATCTATTCAAATTAGCTTTATTGGCATGAGAAAACACGTATCACTTATAATAGTCAGGGAATATTATCAGTATTACCAGTCAAATCTGGGAATACATTTCTTAAGAATTTTCTTCACCAATGTTTTTTTTAAAGGTGTCTACTAACATTTGTTTATATTCAACCACCCTAGCGGAATTTTTGACAGCTGCTGAAAGTTGGGGTACCATCAACAGCCAATATATGGCAACATTTTCTACATTTCATTATGCTTTAAATAGCATGTGACGTGTCAAACTAGGGGGTTTTCATCATTCTGAATCCATTCCAAGCATTTGTTTTGCACGAAAAACACTCCTTGGGCTAAAAACGGCCATAGCCAATTGCCCAAATATGCCCAAATGTGCTGACTTCATCACATTTGTGATGACGGCTATGGCCATTTTTAGCCCAAGGAGTGTTTTTCGTGCAAAACAAATGCTTGGAATGGATTCAGAATGATGAAAACCCCCTAGTTTGACACGTCACATGCTATTTAAAGCATAATGAAATGTAGAAAATTTTGCCATATATTGGCTGTTGATGGTACCCCAACTTTCAGCAGCTGTCAAAAATTCCCCTAGGGTGGTTGAATATAAACCAATGTGGGATGTTAGTAGACACCTTTACAAACACATTGGTGAAGAAAATTCTTGGTAAGAAATTTATTCCCAGGTTTTATTAATATCCCCTGACTATATGCCTTGTCATCAGAAAACCATGGAGCTTTTTCCAGTTACATGTCAAGCAACCGGTTTCGTGTACTGTCTGTCTGCCATTAACGTCTCCTTGTGATAAGAAGTCGTTGATGTATCATTCTATTTATTCTACTATGAAAGAATGAGCTCTGTGTCATCATGCTGAGGTGGTGACAGCGACAACAGCACACTCTCTCACTCAACAACAGCATAACTCGTTAGCATAGCATAGCTAGCTAGCCAACTGTCAACCCAAGGCAAGGCAGCATTATAATACCCGTGGCTGGTCTTTGGAGACGGGGAAAAACCTCCGATTGAAGCTGTCAGCGATCAGCACAGCCTGCAGTGGCTGCTCCTCTTCCTCCTGCTCGGCTTTCCTGCTACCAGACAGCCCAGGACGGCTCTGTTTGCCTGCTTTGGCTGCAGCCATGTTTCACTGTCTCCACACCACAGACACAACACTCTGCCGTCGGCTGGCTCCTCCTCCAAACGATGACGTCACACTAGTACGGACGGAGGGCCGTTGGGGTCAATCCAAAAAATCGCGAGGCAGCAGACTTGACATTGGGGTCAAACATTTTCAGGTCAAGCGAGCCCATGGCATAAAGCAGTGGGTTTCAACCATTTTCATGTCAAGCTATAGGTCCATTATTTATTGGGCATTTGAGCCACGGACCACCGTTTGATGAGATCTAGCCTCTCAGACTCAGACCCAGTACCCAAAACTACAACAGGCAAACGTTGATCAAAACAATTCTTCTACATTCTCTAATTGTGTAGAATTCTTGTAAATTAAGTAATGCTGCACATGTTTAACAATATTTAACTCTTGAGCGTAAAATTAATTTCATTTTACTCTCATTAAAAAAAAACAAGATAATTTAAATTGACACAATACTGATAATAGCGCATGAAGCCATCAAAGCTGCAGAGCAGCATCCCTTGGAGGCAACCCATGACACCTGTCTTAACTCCAGGTTGGCTAGCTGCGCGTCCCTACGTTCCTCCCTCTGATCTGCTCTGTCGCAGCTAGCCAGTTCCGGCGCTGGAGGCGGTAAAATGGGATGTCAATAAGGAAGTCAAGAAAGGAAGGAAGAGAGAATTTCAGAGCTGCCAAAACGGTCAAGCATAGATTAAAAATACTTAACGGCTTCTGCGCCAAAGGAAAATTCGTTGAGGTTTCCGTTGTCTCCTATAGCTCCTATATGCTTCTTTTTTTTTTTTTTTTAAGATATTTTTTTGCGGCTTACGCCTTTTATTGGTTTTTGAAGGGACAGACAGTAGGCTGACAGGAAACGGGAGAGAGATGGGGGAAGACATGCAGTAAAGGCCGTGTCGGGCTCGGGAGTCGAACCCGCGGCACACTGCGACTGGATTACCAGTCGGGTGCCCAGACGGTTACGCCACCGCCTGGGCCCTATATGCTTCTTTTGAAACATATCACAAGTTCTCAAACAGCGCAGCACGGACGTTTCCGACGGCAAGTCCGTCTGTATACCATATAGCTTGGGACCGATGGCAAGGGACCCTACGGGTGAACGATGAAAAGAGCTCAACCGGGGGGTCCCGAGAGGGGCTAATGTCTGATTTTGTACAGGCTATTCGTTTTCTCAAAAACAAACATGTAAATCACGTGGCATTTTAACATTGCAAATTGCATACATTTACCATATCATTCGGCTTACAATAGGCCGTAACTTAAGTTATAACATTGATTTAAACAAACGATTTCCAGAATTTATCAGCTTAGGTTTTATCCTTGTTTCAAAATTATCTCCATCTCACAAGGGGTGAGATGGGTGTTGTACTATATTCAGTCCAAGCACAATAATAAAACAAAGGCTCAACCTTTCCAACATGAATGTTTTATTTCATGGACACCTTTGGGTTTACATGTGAATCAACATGTTGTACTTTTAACAGAAACAAACACATCTGGCTCCTGCCCTGAACACTTTAGACAAGAACCTTCATTTACTGTTCTGTCAAAACTCAACAGTCTCTCAGATGTTCCCAGTAACCTTAAATTGTTAACATTTCTTCGTAGTAAGAAATACCACGACTACTGGTGGTGTTCAACTATCCTCTTTGCGTGCTCCAGCAGAGAGTCATATTGAAGTGTCTTGCTCTTCCATGTAGTTGGAATTCCCTGAAGTCCCATCTATGGAAATGAAAGCACACTAGTTATACAGGCATGTTGGTATCAACATTATTCTATTTAATTACAGAAGCAGGCATTTAGATTCACAAGCATACTTGCCACTGACCGGACTTCTAATAATAACTCAATTCCTAAATCAATTAATCAAATAACCAATCAATCAATTGTTGTTGCAAAGTTAAAACATCATAAATCCTATACTAAACCTAGAACAAATAAAACAATTTAAATATCCATTCCAGCAGTCCCCAAACTACCCTGCACGCCCGTTACCTCCTGACCTATAGCTGACGCACCCCCAACGCTAAGTTTCGTTGTATTTGGCCGAAAGTTAAAACATTTTGTTGAGTGGTGTAAACCACTCCTACAACTGGCTTTGTTAGTTTATGTGTCTGTCCGTTTACGTGTCTGTCCTACCAAAATGAGCATGGTTGCTATGGTCACCCAGTTCACACGGGTGTGATTTAATTACGTCAGACATTACGTCAGACCACAGCTGATCAGTCTATATAAGACCTTACACCACTCAGTTCACACGGGTGTGATTTTTAATATGATTATGGAAAATAATCACAGAATGTCAATGCACTGAGAGACAAGCAGCTGCTGTATACTCCCACAGTTGCTCTATACATCTCCTTACAACAGTGTTTTACCAGATTTTACCGTTTGTGCTAAATAACACCATAAAACCGCCATTAACCTTTTCATGTCGCACACCACAAGGGGTGCACGCATCACAATTTGGGTACCCCTGGTTTAACCCAATTTCTAATTGCAGATATGAGATTTCCCCGTGTGACAGCAGTACCTGAGCCCCAAGACAGGCCCCGATGAAGGAGCCCCGGCTACTGGTGCATCCCCCGCAGCTCATGGTGTCCCTGACGGCCTGGTCATACTCCGTGGCCACCAGGACCCCATGCAGTGCTGCTTGAAATGCACCGGGCAAACCTGAAGGGATAAAAGGGCAAAAAAAAAAAAAAAAAAGGTGTGAATGAAGCAAGGGAGTGTTAATTTCCAGTGGTGGAAAGTAACTAAGTACTTTTACTGTACTTAAGTACAAGTTTGAGGTATTTGTACTGTATTTTCTACTTTTACTCCACTACAATTATTTGAAAACTTTAGTTACTTTGGCGATTTAGTACATTTTCAATTCCGTACTTTTACTTGCAACAAAGTAGTTTTAAATTGCAGTTTTGGTACTTTTACTTAAGTAAAACAATTGAGTACTTTTTCCACCACTGTTCATTTCTCACGCTGCAATTGTAAAAAGTTGCTGAGAATGAATGGAGCACCATATCATGTTCAGGGATAAGCGACATACTGTACAGACATTTCTACAGTTAGTTAGAAGTATACGTTGACAAGCTTCAGAAGGCTATATCAGAAGTACGCCATTGCCAAAATTCAAGAGAGACTATTGCGGTTACCTCATGTGTTTGGAAACACAGTGGGGATTAGCTCCTGGGGAGTCTTGGACAAATTATCCTTTACTTGATGAATATGGCCTAAAAAAGAAACAACAATGCATGTTTTACTTGGAAGGATACAACAATTCTTATGCCAAACCCAAAAGATGTAATTTGTGTGTGCGTGAGTGTGTACAGTAGACAAGTTGTGCATAATATATTTGTTTAACTAAGAAATATAGTACTGCCTTCAATATCAGGTAACAAAATGGCATTGTAACTTAAAAATGCGACCCCAATTAGCTGACTGCTCAAAACTGCAGAGGACACACACACACACACACACACACACACACACACACACACACACACACACACACACACACACACACACACACACACACACACACACACACACACACACACACACACACACACACACACACACACACACACACACACACACACACACACACACACACACACAGCAGTTGGCACTGCTCAATACATAAATAAACAAACAACAGGAAAAGCTGATGAAATGATGAAGAGCCCATTATTAACATACAGAAGAATAAACCCTGACTGCCGTGACCGGGGTCACATGACTGTGGTGTGATGGAGTGAGAATGCTGTGGGCCTCACATACCAACCACAGCTTTGTCCAGGTCCTGAGCCTGCTTTCTGTTCGGGTCACTGAGCTGCGCAAGCACCGATTCCAAGGCTTTCGGATCAGCACCATTCAGGATGAAATGTTCCAGGAACCTGGAAAAATAATTCAGCTCGTCTATATTTTTACTCCCATTGTCAGCGAGATGATCCCCCTTGTCTGCAGAGGTCGCCTGGTCATTTTGTTCCTCCCTCTCGGGTTTTGTGCACATTAGATTTGAGGTATTTGGCCATAGTTGATGGACACCAGATTTACTGTAAATCGTTTTTATAATGCTCAAGCAAGTGATTTTCATATCTGATACTCAAAGTAACGGAATCCAATCCAGTGAAAATCTAACAAACCACTACAGTGTGTTTTTCGGAAAATGTTCGGCAGTAATGTCAAGTGGGTTAACCCATTTTGGGTGGGAACCCCTTTTGGTGTTTTAACTATTAAAATAGCAGATCTACAAGCTCATAGCGCGGCACCGAGTGCCGCACTATGAACTTGTAGGTCTGCTATTTTTCAAAAATCGTGAAAATGTGCCTCAAATCTTTGAATATATATTATTACAGAGTGAACATTTTAACTCAAATCTTTGCTTCTGGGGGGTCCCTGGAAGAACATATTTTCAGATGGGGGGGCGGAGGCATATTACATTAGCCTGGTTAATAAACCAGACCGAATCAGCCGTTGGCAAAAAAAAGTTGCCTACCAGCGGATTACGGTCTGGCGAGGCTCAGTAGCACGCCTCTTTCCTACAGCAGAGAACAGGTCGGACCAATCGGGACACGGTATGCAATATAGGCGGGCTTTGGTACTGTGACGTTCAATGCTTGAGACTTTTGACTGACAGTAGCTCTGACCAATTGCGTCAAAGAGAAAATGTTCCCCGGGAAATGAAATCCAAGTGGAGCCAGCCCAGACTGATATACCGCGACAGTGTTGTGTGATATTAGTCTGGCTTATTAGCCAGGCTAATTACATATAATTTTTGGGGTTCTTGACATGAAATATTGAGAACCACTGATACAGAAACATAAGGTTTTTCAGAAAACTGTCAGGATTTTGAAGACATTTTTTAAATTTCGACGTCAGGCCTAAATGGGTTAAAACAACATGCCAGGCATGAGCCCTGTTGTTAAATGCACTGACCTCGCTGCTGCCAGAGTCTCTGCCACACACAGGTCGTTGTTCTGTGTGACACGGACAGCTTCCTCCACCTTCTCCAGCATGTCAGGTTTCCCTGCATAGCGAGCCACCACAGGAGCCAGTTTTGCGATGCCATCTATCTGGCAGTCTGTTTCACAACCTGAACAAAATGCAAAGTAACATTACCATGCTTCCCTTTTGGGATATCCCAGTTAGCAATACTTACAGTAACTTACATTATAGATTTTAAAGCATTGCAGTTTTACCAGTTTCTTCTTTGCCTGCATCTATATTCTTCAGGAAGCTCTTTAAACTTGCATGTCTCCATGGTCCCTCAATGGGTAGTTGAGGTCTTGGGCCTGGTATAGCGACAATAAATAGATAAAAATGCATCAAATAAAATTAAAATACATATATGCATTTTACCTACAGCAAAGCCTTAGCACATTACCTTCAATCAATATGAACAGAATAGGAATAATAATAATTAAAGTGTCCTTTTCATGTCACTGTGAAAATGTCTCTTTTCTGTGTCCTTTGACAAATATATTGCAGATTCATCCACTATCTCAAGTTTAATGTAGGGAATACCTTCCTCTTCAACACCAATGTCCTTACCTCCTCTCTCTCTGTACGGATCATTGACAGGTGTATCATACTCTGACCCGGGTCCAAAGGACTGTAATGTGCGCTTCTTCAAATCGTCAACATCTAGACCTGGTTAAATAGGGAATAACCACATTGCAGACAACATATATTCTCCACATCAAACATTAGACTGACACAAAACATAATCAAATTGACAAAACATGAAGATGCCTTTTGAAGTCATGTGTTTATTACTGTATTTGAATCACAGACTAGGCTAGGCTAATAGAGGTTATGCACGTGACATCATCGTCAAACCAGGAAGTTATGCGGGAACGCCTACTGAGTGGCAAGAAACTACTTTCTGGCCTTGACAGCCCATACATCCACACAGAAAAGTCCTATCTGATTGCATTAAATGACTTTAAACAACATTAAATTCACTTTGTCACTCACTTTGCCACTCGATCTGGCATTCACTTTATGCATGCGCATACACTCTATAGAATGCCACAGACAAAAAACAGTCTAAGGGCCGATTCATACTCCTATTTTACCGCTGTTTCGGCGCTGTAGTGCCGAAATGATTTCGGCTCGTCAGAAATGTTCAGTAGCCCCGAAGAGCCGACTTTAGGACGTTACCCGCCCCCCCGAACCTCAAATGACGTCACATTGTAGGCTCTACAGAGCCGAACCGACTTTTATTCGGCTCTAAAATAGGAGTATGAATCGCGCCTAAGTCCACACTATTTATCCATAATGTATAAATGATAGATAAGGGGTCAGGACAACGAGGCCTTTTCGTGGAGGGGTCAGAATGAAATTTGGACTTAGACTGTTTTTCGTCTGTGGTACTTTATTATATACAGTATGATGGATACTAGAGATGACTTTAAAGATCATTTCATAATCGATTAATGGGCCGATTATTTAGACGATAAATCGTGTTATGGCACTCATTTAGCTATCAGCTCATAAATTTGATTCTAGGTTCTTTTAGACATGTTCTACTTCTAACTAACAAAAAAGACATGAATTCATTCAAAAATACATTATGTTTTGCTCGGCTGCTAATTAGACTGCTATTCAAATAAAGCCACCATTATTATGTGTGATATTTTGCTTTGCAGTCGCTACTGTACATTGTAAGGGAAGAGAGATGGTTCATTGCTCTTTAGTTTATATTAGTTACATTTATCACTGGAAAAACCTCCAGCAATTAGTTGCCGATTCGATTACAATTACTAAAGTAGTTGGTAACTAATTGAATAATCGATTTGATTACAATTAATCGTTGCAGCCTTAATGGATACCACTTATCGCACGGAATAT
Organism: Electrona antarctica; assembly: GCF_951216825.1. Lineage (NCBI taxonomy): Eukaryota > Metazoa > Chordata > Actinopteri > Myctophiformes > Myctophidae > Electrona > Electrona antarctica. Next base: position 9,481,774 of record NC_136806.1, read on the forward strand.
AAATTAAAGGAGTATTTCACCCAGGCCAAGAACTTACTTATTTTCTACACCTATTGAATGCCTTGTTGAATTCATGGAGATATTTTGTTTTTTGTCACAAGACAGACAATTATTTGATGACCGTCTCAGTCTCCTCAAATTACTAGGAATACGACCCAAATAATCTCAATGAATTCAAGGCTTCATGTGTGCAATTTATTGGGTGTGAATTACTCCTTTAAGCTCATTCAACAAGGTTGGAGCATCTGGTCAGGATGCCTCTCGAGCGCCTCCCTAGGGAGGTCCTCGATGCACTTCCCACTGGAAGGAGACCCCGGGCAGACCAAGGATGAGATGGAGAGATTATATCTCCAAAATGACCTGGGAACGCCTCGGGATCCCCCGGAGTGAAGTTACTAATGTTGCTGTGGAGAGGGAAGTCTGGAGCTCTCTGGTGGAGCCGTTGCCCCCGCGACCCGACTACGGATAAGCGGTTGAAGATGGATGGATGGAGCGACAAGCCTACCTCCACATACGGACAACGACTCGAGCAGCACATAGGCCTGGTCTCCGTAGCAGCTCTGCTTGCCCGTCTCCCTCCTGTAGAACGGGTTGGCAGACTCCGGGCGGAACTCAGGCTGAGGGTTCTCGGACAGTAGACCTTTCAGCTTCTGCAGGTCGTACACCCAGTGGAGAGGCTGGGCTGCAGGCAGCGGACGTGACATGATGGGACAAAACGTCATTCATCGGACACAAGGAACCGGTGGAGCAGATTGACTGATAGAACAGCGCACATCCTCCGATCTTGGTGCTGAGCCAAACTGTTAAACTAACAGAAATCATGAAGAAAAGCAAAGGCTCGCAACTCACTTTTGTAATGCTCCAAATATTTATTCACAATCACAGCAGGCAGGACATACGTTTCTTTTGAAGACCAATACCGGTCGAAACGTTGTATGTCCTGCCTGCTGTGATTGTGAATAAATATTTGGAGCATTACAAAAGTGAGTTGCGAGCCTTTGCCTTTCTTCTTTGCAGATTGACTGATATTCCCAACAGGATTACATATGCAGGAAACGTGTTTGATTGATTGATTGATTGAAAATGTTATTAACAGTTTGCAGAATTACAGTACATTTCAAGCACAAACTCAATACAAAGGCTGTTAACTGTGAGTGGACGACCCAATTAAGCATTACACTTGTTTACAACAGGGTCCACCATGTTCAATTCATCAAAACATTTAGAGACGTACAAATAGACACTTCATGACATGAGCTGCTGGCAGCAGACAAATACTTGCCAATATGCTGATACTTGCTATGCTGATGAATTGACTACATACTAGGACCTCAATATAAACAATTAAGTCCACAGGACTTTTTTTGTCCTATCCTTTTCGTGATAGTTTATTTTATTAACAGTCCTATTTTTATACGAGCACAGCAATGTCAATTCAAACCCTCTTAATTTGATTGCATGCCATTCCAAATAGAAGGAGTGATGAAACAATTGAAACTATAATGATGAGCAGACACAATTGGAACTGATACATGATCTTTAGGGGTTAGGTAATCTGAGTTCCCAGAAGTTTTATTTTTCGCCACTAGGGGGGCGAGGGGTTAGGTAAACAGAATGCAATTCTGATTAGTTTGTGATGTTACCAACCTGCTGCATCTGCTACAGCTGATCCAAGTATGGCCCCTAGAGCTCTGTCGGCCAGAGCTAAGGACATCTGTAAGTAACGATCAAAGTGCATGTTTAAAATGCATTTATGCAGCGCTGCAGTCAGTGCAAAATAAACATGCAAATTACACTTGTGTAACAGTGTTCTGTGTTCACATATATTCTTTTAATAAAAAACATATCGGAAGCCCACCCCCGTTCATAATTCATATGAGTATTAAGTGGGTAACATTAATGAATGAACGTGCAAACGTGGTAAATTCGTCTTACCGTTGACTCCTTCTCTAGTACCAGATAGATATATCTTAGAGATAGATAGATAGATCACTCACATGATCACTGTTATGAAACCTGCTGTTTCCTCACTACGGCATTGTCAAAGGTCCAAAAATACGATACCAGATTCGCCCTGTGAAAGCGCACATCAAAACGGCGAAGGCGCGTTTATAACGGCTTATATTATAACGCTATGATCATCATAACGATAAAGCATTCCTACCCAACTATAAAAAAATAAAATAAAATGGAGAACACATTCAATGGGAGATTATGGGACATTCTTCATAATTGAGTATGTTTATACTTTTGTACTTTTACTCAAGTTTATATATTATTATTTTTTTAATACAGGGAGGGCGTTTACTTGTAACAAGAAATCTCTATTCTCTACAATCATGTGATATTAAATCTGAGTAGCCTGCTTCTTCCGCCACTGTAAACGACCTTTTTATTTTAAATATATAGTAGGCTAAAATAAAATAAATTTTGTTGACATTTCCACCCCACTGTAATTATTGGGAATGCCTCCACCTAGCGGCATTCTGTGAGAATAACATTACATTGTGGAATACCGCTCCAGACAGTCTCACAGACATTGAGCCCTGGAGGACAGTTGGCCATCATCCAAGTGATGACTACTTTTTAATCTATAATCAATAGTTACGTGCGAGCTGAACGTGTGATGTTCTTCATATATAGGTTGAGTTAAGGCTATGGACGTGGTTCTCAATTAAGAGTTTTCATTTCATGGACCCCCAAATTAATATGTATTTGATTGTGGACCCCCATCTGAAAAAGATTTTGCGCATACAAGATTTCTGTTGTTATTATGTTTCAAATGTTTCACTCTTTGCATTGCAAAGTGTTGTAAGCTAGTAGAATTACAGGGAATGAACAAGACCCCCATGCAGGGGGATCTAGAAACAGAGCCTGTATACAGGTGGATGCTGGGGAGGCGATGCTGGGATTTGCAAAAACTTCATGAGCAGCAGGTTAGCAGCAAGCGAGGCAGGGAGACAGCAGCAGCAGCGGCGCACGACCACACAGGGTCTGAGCACACTTTAGATTCCATGCGCGGACAGAAGAAGCTGTGTTTTGCGTCATTTCCGTTTTTTAGACAGCTGGTGGATGGAAATGAAGCTCCACCCACGCGGCAGGTTGCCGCGTCGGCCAGATTCCCGGACAAGCTTGCCCCAGCGGCATTCTGCCGCGTGGGTGGAGCTTCATTTCCATCCACCAGCGGTCTAAAAACTCGGAAATGACGCAAAACACAGCTTCCTTTGGCCGGGCATGGAAGTTCAAGTGTGCCCAGGCTGACAGCAGGAGAGAAGCCAGGAATGAGCAGGTAGGCAGATAGGTTTGAATAGAAGCTCTGATCAGGTAAAGAGTGCATGAGACTAGTCACCTGATCAGGTAGGCGCGCTCACGAGTTGCCTGCCTGAACTAGCTTCGCAGGCTTCGCATCATATATACAAAACTATAACATCGCTGGAGACCCCTGGAACCCTTGGGGGTCCCCGGACCCCACTGGAGACCCCTGGAACCCTTGGGGGTCCCCGGACCCCACTTTGAGAACCACTGGTATAGATGCCTTTGCTTTGGTCTAAAACCATTCTATTCTGACAGAGCTGCCAGACAGCAAACATTCAAACATTTGAAAATAGACCACAATGTGAATTTGTATATTAAATATAATTTATTTCCCCCCCCCCCCCCTTTTTTTCAGAGACAAAATGTTCCTCAGCCTTCCCTAACTAAATGGCGGAGGTTGTCAACAAATTCTCTTAAAGGATTTACTTTTTTATATAGGCCGCATATTCATATGGGCTTTTTCCTCTAAATAATTATGTGGGCCTAACCCTACACACTTCTTTCCACACGAGCCTTTATGTTTAACCATGAATGTGAAAACAGCTTATAGTATTAGTGCCTATAATTGACACTAGTTAACACCCCATCTCTCTACTCTCTCTCATTCTGTCTCTCTCATTCTCTCTCACCCCACCCCCTCTCTCTCTCTGTCCCCACACAGTCTACCCATCACTTAACTCATATCATTTTCTGAAATGTTTACAGTAAAGGTGACACATTGAGCCCGCACAGTTACAAGCAGCCTGATTTTCTCGTGGTTAGTGACACCATGTACATCCCCATAGCTCAAGCATCAGTGCACCTCTCATCATGTCTGAAACATTTCTCCTGACACACATTTCCACCTCATACTGCATCATAGAAAATAGTGTACCAGTGATTACGTGGGCTTGCAGCACATCCAGCTATGGAACGAACCATGTACGAGGGCTTGCACATCCAACCATGTACGAGGGACGATATGAGATCATATGGCAGGTCTTTTTATATTTATAACTCGCACCTCTCCCCTTTCCATTTGTAAACAAATATTGCAAGTCATCAACACACGCACAGACCACGCTATGCTGTTAAGACCACACAGTGTAAGATAGTAGTCGTGCCTGTATTGAGGCACATCAACACATAGACACCCCCCGCCGCCCAAGAAAAAAATACTTAATGATTAAACTCGTTTAGTTTGTCCTTGATCCTGCGGTTACTGGCCCACGACACCCATGTCAGTCTAATGAATCTTTAGCAGGTGCATCACACCCCCCACCCCACCCCCCCTGTCCCCGAGTAACCTAGGGCCACATTCTAGCACCACGCCAGAGCCAGCGGCAGAAAACTGGACACCAGCAACCCCAGCTCCTGATATGTACTTCGCCTTCCTACATCCATTATTTTTAGCCGGGATCCGAGCGACCATCCCCTCTTAATATGGGAAAAGAGTTCCTCGTATACACACGGCATGCAGTCTCTATATTCATCTTCCCAATCTTCCTTCGTTTTGGCTCAAGGTAGCTGCATGGCGCTCTATACAACGGATGTCAGACCCTGATCCATCCACGCTCTTTTTATTCATCTCACTATTTCTACCTCTCTCTAACTCTCTTTCTTTCTTCGCTCTTGTCTTCTGCTGTCCTCTGTCTGGAAGGGGGAGCAGGATGTTGCCCATGCACCTCTTTCTTCACTCCACCCACTTCAAACTTGTAACATGCACACGCATGCACACGCGCACAGACACACACACACACACACACACACACACACACACACACACACCTATATTCAGAACTTAGCCCAACCCCTCTCACACCCTATGCCTTGTTGCCAGCTCCCCATGTGGGGTTTTTAATAAGAAGGGTTCAGGAGTTTGGTCTTGCTCTCTTCTGGGTGGCGCGGTTCGGAATTGCTCCTTCATCGTTTTCCCCAGTTCTCTCTTATTTTTTTTTTATTATAGATATTCTCACATTTCTACATTTTGAGACTACAGCGTTTATCGGTGTATGTTGTGCCAAAACCAGAGAGGAACCATGAAGTGGAGCTGGGTGCTTGTGGTGGTCCTGCTGTCTTTCGTCGGACTGTCATGGGGTGGTGATAATGGCCTGGACTTCCCCGAGTATGATGGAAAGGACCGAGTCCATCACCTGAGCGCCAAGAACTATAAGGCTGTGATGAAGAAGTACGATGTGATGGTGGTGTACTACCATGAGCATCCCGGGAGCAGCCGTGTCGCCCAGAGACAGTTTCAGATGGAGGAGCTTGCCCTTGAGGTGGGTTTGGAGAACCAGTTGGGTGGCAGCCAGGTCTTAGGGGTCGGGATAAGGTGGACTGATAACATGACATGGAATCATCTTGACATAACTTCTCAAAGTACACCATATAGCCATACACACATTCTACGAGGACTAGGCTATTATATACAGGAGGATACATTTGCTCAGGAATTGATAAATGCCTGTGAGTGTAGGTTCAACAGGGTGTTTGATATTTTAATTTAATATTGATGTACAGATGTCAGCTTTACCCTGAGTGCTGCTGCTGGAACATTTTTTGTTTTAACCAATATTTTGGCAGGTGAGGTACATTCGGTGGTAATATCAAGGAGGAGTAGGTGAGGCTGGGGTGGGGAGGTGTGTAGGGCCACAAAAACACCTATATTGTTTACATTGCTGACATATTGAATGCTGAAATGAAATACAAGAGATGGGAGGGGCTGGCTGAGGATGTTTGAGGGGTGATGCTGTGTAGGAAATAGATTTGCTGGAATGAGAAATGCTGATAACTGAAGTGCTGAAAATGGTGGTCAAGAGGCTGTGAGACAGCATCCTGCATGCCAAGAGTGCTGAGGTCGGAAGACAGATCACAGCCGTCATTCTGGCGTATGGTCAGAAAGTGGTTGGAATAACGTGTTCCTTCCATGCGCTACGTCCAACCAGGGAAACTCCCCCCTGTCAGGTGAAAAGGAGCAACTTGGACACTCAGGCATGAAGGTCCGTTGCTCTCCCCAGGTTGGCGGAGGGTGTGTAGAGCCCAGGATCACATTAGATAATTGACACAGGGGTGAAAAATGGGTTACAAAATCGTGGGATAAAAATTATTAGAGAAAAAAAAAAAAAAGTTGTTCACAGTATTGCATTCATACAGTACAGTACATGCGTGCGTGTGTTTGTGTTTTGGGTGTGTATAGTGTGGGTGTGTATGTACGTACATACGTCCATCAGTATAACGTTGCAACCGACTGGAACCTACAGTAACAACGATACTGTATGCGTGCAGCAGGGGCAGTGGGGGGGGGGGGGGACTGCTGTCATGTGAGATGATTCCTTTCTGAGGAACAGAGGTTACATCATCATTTACACCCGAGCTGTTGCCTTATGGCCTCAGTGGCATCACTCATAAATCGAGCTGTTGCCTTATGGCCTCAGTGGCATCACTCATAAATCCAGGGCTCTTTAACGTTTGAAATGTTTTCTGAAGAAATAGGCTATAGGTTCAAATACCAACATATCATGTTTTTGTTTTGCGTGATTAAACAATGTATCAACATCAGTTTGATGTTGATACATCAGTTTGATGTTGATACACATTGTTTAATGTCTTATTTAGCTGGCTGTTTTTTTTTTTTACACTCTTAGAACACACAGTAACATTTAGCTGATTAGATAATGCTAATGATTTATGGTGAAATGGACAAGAAGAACATGTGCAGTGCAGAGACTTCCAAAGTGACTATATAGAGCCACAGTACCACACATTTTAAATTGCAGTCATTCTTGTTTCTATTTAAAGTGTTCAGAAAAAAGCACTATACAGTCGATGTTGTATGGATATTGTTGTTGTTGTTAATATTATTATTCATCTCCATATGTAATAGAATCTTGAACTAAACTCTCAGACAACATCTGATGACCAAACACTTAACTGTACATCCGATCTGTGACGAAATACAGAGTAACATATACATCTCCAGCATGGACTGCAATTACTGAACAGATGGTCGGAATGACCTACTTCATGGAATACATTCTGGACTATATACTTTGGGGTTTCCTGCATGGTTGGATAGCATATTGATCAATGTTTTTCAAAGAGCAATGACAACAGATATGTTTCAAAGCTTTACCGGGAAAACATGAAGAATGCAGCTGTTACAGCACTCTATCTTTTGAGAGGAGCCCAGATATTCATGTGGCTGCTTGGGTCCAAACCATGAAACCAAACCTTTCTGCACATCGTCACAATAAAGCAGGTAGCATTAGTTCTAGCCTGCCAGCCTGGCACGGCCAGACTGATATCACTGCGTAGATATTGGTCTGGAATCGCTGTGTGGAACATGCATTTCCAAGGGGAAGATAAAAAGCAAGAATGCCTCTGGTGGTCTGGTGATGAACCCGCGACCACATTTGCATACTGGGTCCTGGTTGGTCCCTCACTACTTCGGAGGGAGCGAAATCCAATCACAACTGAGCCGTGCCAGACCAAATCTGCAGAGGACGAATCGACTTTAAATTACAATGGCAGATTGGTCTGGTTTCCAGGCTACTTCATTTCACCATACAGAACACACCACCGACCCCCACTGTCACCATCCACTGTCCCCTTGGGGTCAGGTTGTTTTGTGAAATTGTGACCTACTGCAAGGCTCCGTAAGCTCTAGTTCCCAGGGTTACTGGCTGGAGCCATAGGAGCACATTCAGATCTAATTAAATGGCCGTTCTGTTAGATTTAGAAGGATATTTTAACGTTGTAAGTTACACCCATAGCCAAGTTCATGACCAGTCCCAAAGTCATAATCAATCATTCAGGTTTTTCTTAGCCCCATTATTAATGATAAACCCATATAATAACAATCAAAGTGGAAGATTGGATATAGAAAAACTACAGTCGTTTTTATACAGTATGCTTTTAGAGACTAGATTTAAAGGGCTGTGTGGACGTCCTGTGTGTGTGAGGCCAAACGTAAATACTTTATTTGAAAACTCATTCCCATTGGAGGTTGAAAGACACAGACTCACCAGAGAGAAAGAGAGAGCAAGAGAGAGAGAGCCTAACCATACTCTCTGCCAGTGGTGGAAAGTACATTTACTTAAGTATTGTACTTAAGTACAACTTTGTACTTAAGTACAAATTTGTACTTTGTACTGAATATTTCCAATTGTCGATATTTTTACTTCTACTCCACTACATCTCAGAGACAAATATTGAAGGCTACTTTTACACCACAACGTTTAGTTCAAAACTATGTACATTTTAAACCAAAACTTTGGTACTTTTACTCAAGTACATTTTGAATTCCGGCCATTTACTTGTAAATGGCCTAGAGTAGTATAGCCTAGATACTTTTCCCACCAATGCTCTCTGCCCATGCAGTCTCCCCTGTGTTGAAGAAGAAGTTGTGGTCAAGCATGCTGTAGGTTCAGGCAGCAGTGCCTGGTCAGCTCTGCTGCCTGATTGACACATGCAGCACTGTACAGTAACCTGACTCCGCCAGATGGGGCAGCAGAGAGTACACTGGGTACTCTCTGCTGCCCCATCTGGCGGAGTCAGGTTACTGTACAGTACATGTCAGCGGAACACCTCCTGTCCCAAATAGCCCAGCAGGGTCTGCTGCTATATTTAGACAGTGCTGCTTTTGTGGTGGATGGAGCTCCCTTGGTTTTGTGTTTCTCTTGAGGAAATATACAATATAGACTAGAGGGTATGCACATAATAAAGTGAGTGGCAAATGGAGTGGTAAAGTGCGAGGCAAAGTGAGTTTGACGTTGTTTAATGCAATCAGGTAGAACTGTTCTGTTTGGATGTATGGGCTGTCAAGACCAGAAAGTCGTTTTTTGCCACTCGTATTCGGTAGGCGTTCCCGCATAACTTCCGGGTATGATGATATCATGCGCATACAATGTTTGATTCGCCATTCCTCAGTCTTCAGTACTGTAAGAGCCGTTTGAGCCACCATATTGTTTCAATGTTTCATATTGTCAATTTGTCAATCAAGGCCTAGGTTGCCATGGTTACAGGGAGGGTATTTAACCCTGTCCCTAATGAGGCACAGGTGGCAGAGGCAAACCGTTTTTAGACTGTGTTCATATTAAGATCTGTATCCTCCTGTGTGCATCGACGGTTTATCTTATTATGTTTATACTGTATGCAATTAATATAGGACTTTGAGCAGCTAATAAAACTAATTGAATATGACCTCAGTGAATGTTTGGATATCAGTTTCTGGAGCACATGTCTGAACTTCCGCGGCAACGAGTAGCACCCAAGTATAGGACTTGGGCTCTACAAGTACCTTAGGACTGAATGCCCTATACCCGCTACGCCTTCTGGAGTAGTCATAGGGAATATAGTCACCCCCTCAAACACACGCCAGGTTGTGCGGATGATTAAAGTCTGTAAGAAAGTTTGGGCAATAAAGATTTACACCAGAAGACACTGATTAACCATAATTAATGATTGATCAACCACAACACTATGAATTGTTTATTACATTTTAGATTAGAAACTCTCAGACCTGAACCATTCCTCAAAATTAGCAATCTAGAGAGTTTGACTGCCCACCTTTTGACAAAATTGTGAGTCCTAGTCCATGACCTAGTGAGTTCCCCCATACAGATACAGAAAGGCCTACTGTAGTGTAGTATCGATTGAACCAAAATAGCTATTTTATTATTCTAAACCAGGGGTGCCAAACAAGACAGTACCAATTCCATTTCCCTCTATATTTCCCATTCCAAGTGTGTTTGTCTTATGTAACACCAGCGCCGCTATTCCAAAGCCCCTACAGGTAATTTTTTTTACTTTTTTCAGCAATGGGATAATATTTTTTGGGTGGGTTCTGCATGGGTAGACCTTGTTGCGCTGGTCATTTTGAAAGTAGCTCTCAAGTCAAAAAATCACACCCGTGTGAACTGAGTGGTGCAACTACACATTTATTGTTATAGTTACTGTACATTAGAACCAGGAAAGCATCTGTGTCACAAGTACTCTCCGCATTAATTCAGTCAGTGACGTCACATACTAACCATAGCAACCATGCTCGCTATGGTTAGCAACCATGCTAATCTTTTTGGTACGAACAAACACGGGTACAAAGCCAGTTATTGGAGTGGTTTGCACCACTCAAAAAGGTGCGGGCACCCCTGTTCTAAACTGCCTGGTGGAGAAGTCAATCACATATAGTCAGGCTCTCTCAAGTTTTACAGAATTCGGTATCTGAGATGAAAGTTTGAAATCTGCCTTCAACTAACATTGTGTTTTATTTTTCAGCTTGCAGCCCAGGTCCTAGATGACTTTGATGATGAAAAAATCGGGGTCGCTCTCATTGATGAGAAGAAGGACAAGGCGGTTGCAAAGAAATTTGGTAAATACACAGTGAGTTTGAGATTGCTATACAGACATTATGAATGTTATTTCATTCTCAAATCAGACCAGTGGTTATTATTAAGCCATTCTGGACGGGAACCAGTTTTGGTGTTTTAACTAAGCATTATTTAGCTATTGAAAAATAGCAGATCTACAAGCTCATAGCGCGCCACCGAGTGGCGCACTACGAGCTTGTAGGTCTGCTATTTTTTTTAAATCGTGAAAATGTGGCACAAATCTTTGAATATATACTCTTTCAGAAGACTTTTTATTTATTTCGACGTCAGGCCTAAATGTGTTTTAATATTCACAATCTACACTAAACCTCTCTGATTGGAAATGTATCTTTTACCCCCAAATGTTCAAACTCTTTTGGGTGGCAAATGAAGGATACATTAGGTTACCCACAGGTTGTACACTTACAACTCACTGTACTAGAATGCACATCTGCACTCAATAGGAAGAAAATAAAACCAACCAACGGACAAGTCTGACCTCTGGTGGATTTGAGACCCAACGGCTAATTTATACATTGTCTACGACCATCAATGTAGCTTGCCATAAATAACGTATTATTAGTTGAGAATTGGGCTTAACATCTCTCTTGTTTCCCCAGACCTCGATGAGCCCGACAGTATCTACATCTTCACGGCTGATGAAATCATAGAATATGATGGAGAGCTTACAGCAGACACGCTTGTGGAGTTCATCTATGATGTTCGTGAGGATATTATGCTCCCAGTGAAATAATAGCCTGCTTTATCTATAGTACCAATATAACGCATGAGTCACCATTTAATTATTTCTTAAAGGAGTGTCTGACAGCCAAATCTACGACTACTCTATAGAGTAGTCATAGATTTGGCTACTACTACTGACTCTAGTACTACTAGACTGACTCTAGTACTGACTACTGGTAGTGACTGACTACTAGTGACTGACTACTACTGACTGACTACTACTGACTCTAGTAGTACTACTACTACTGACTCTAGTACTACTAGACTGACTCTAGTACTGACTACTAGTGACTGACTACTACTGACTGACTACTACTGACTGACTACTACTGACTCTAGTAGTACTACTACTGACTCTAGTATATACTAACTATAGTCTACATCAGGGGTGGGCAACTTTGACGATGGAGAGGGCCACTATATTTCCACACTCACTCCCTAGGGCCATATATTACTGTCGTAGCAAAAATAGCCGATCTACAAGCTCAAAACGCGTCGCGCTGCGACGCGTTTTGAGCTTGTAGATCGGCTATTTTTGCTATGTTCTAATTTAAATCTTGAATTTTGCTATTTTTGAATTGGAATCCTGAAAATTTACATTTTTATTTCATTTCAAATGCCTTTAATTATACTTGTGTTGAGCAATGAGCTACTAATTTAGACTGAAGTAATTAAAGCGGTGTCATGTTCGCATGTTGTGGAATTGTAACAGCTGAAACCAATATTATATCAGTATTCTGACATTAACCTGCTCAGCCTCATGTCCGTCTCTGTGTCTCCTCCGACTACACGGTGTTCCCCTATAGGTCCTTGAGGACCTACTACTGACTCTAGTATATACTATAGTCTACATGCTCAGCCTCATGTCCGTCTCTGTGTCTCCTCCGACTACACGATGTTCCCCTATAGGTCCTTGAGGACCCCGTGGAGATCATTGACAGCATGAGGGAACTTAAAGGCTTCCAGACCCTTGATGAGGACACCAAACTGATTGGCTACTTTAAGGGTCTCAAGTCTGAACGTAAGAATGCATGAGAACATGTTTTAATCGGTTGCCAATTTTCACTTTAATCATTATCAAAGGGGTGGTATGAGAGAATACAAACAATTTAAAATACAGTACAAATTTGGCAACAACCGTGTATGTTTCACTTTCAGTTTTTAATGTAAAATTGGAATGAAACTGCAAGTATTCTATTTTATTGATTATATGTATTTTATACATTTTATGCTTGCTGTTTTATTTACTGATATCTTGTTGGAGCTGTGATTATGCTGTTGTTTTTTTACCCTGTAGTTATTATTATGCTGTTGTTTTTTACCCCGTAGTTATTATTATGTTGTTGGTTTTTTTAACCTGTTCTGTAAAGCAGGGGTTCTCAACCCGTGGGTCGTGACCCCTCGGGGGGTCGCCAAATTATTTTAGGGGGTCCCCAAATTATTTTCAAAAAAAAAAAAAAAAAAAAAGGATTAAAAAAAAATATATATTTTCACGATTTTTCTAAAATAGCAGACCTACAAGCTCGTAGCGCGCCACTCGGTGGCGCGCTATGAGCTTGTAGATCTGCTATTTTTCAATAGCTAAATTATAACAATGCTTAAAACACCAAAAGGGGTTCCCACCCAAAATGGTTTAAGGTTATTGTAGCAGTCAATTTATATTGGGGGTCGGGAGGGGGCGGGCCGGGGGTCCCGAGACATTGCCAAAGCATTTTCGGGGGTCCCCGGCCAAAAACGTTGAGAACCCCTGTTGTAAAGCACTTTGTGACTATGTCTTGAAATGTGCTATATACAGTAAATAAATTCATTATTATTATCATTAAGTATCTACGATATAGTATGATGGTGCTTTCTTGCAGACAAAGACTAATTCACTCCTTCAGTTCCTGTCGACAAGAGACACCATTGTGGGATGGAGTATAAATTAAGCTATAAGTTCTTCTGAAACAGCTTGATGGATGCCTGTACATTTTCAGATTTTGTGGCATTTGAGGATGCTGCTGGAGAGTTCCACCCTCACATCAAGTTCTTCGCAACATTCAATTCCAGGGTGAGCAACATGATCCCTACCTGGCGTACCTGAAGTGACCTTTCTGTTTGGTAGAGCCTTTGCAAGTTTTCAAAACAAACTATTTTACTTCCTTACTGGACAAGCAAAAAGGAGATGCAGTGTTGTATCCCCATAGCTCAATGCAACAACACTGCATCTCTGTATCTCTTTTGCTTGTCCAGAAAGGAAGTAAAATAGTTGCTTGTTATTGTCTGTTTTGAAAACTTGTAAAGGTCTTGAGTTGTGACTGTGAGGACAACTTTTTGACTTTTCAAAATGGCCACCACCTCAACCAGAACAGCCCATTCTGGTAATCAACCATAACTTGTTTCATGTGCATCTGCACCAAACACCACAATGCTCTACGAAAGTGAAATATCACCCTATGAATGTGCTAGTCACCAATTGATCAAAGGGTTACTTGACATACAGAATGTTCTCTATAGTGTAACATGAAGTAACATCACTAAGCTCTGAACAACCTGTGAGGTGTTAACCCATTTTGGGCGGGAACCCCTTTTGGTGTTAGCATTATGTTATGCTTTAGCTATTGAAAAATAGCAGATCTACAAGCTCATAGCGCGGCACTGAGTGCCGCGCTACGAGCTTGTAGGACTGCTATTTTTGAAACATCGAAGAACGACTGACATAGAAACATAGCATTTTCAAACAGACATTTTTAGAATCTGATCTCAGGTCAAAATGGGTTGGAGACCTTGTGAAAGTAAGTTGTATATACTCTACTGTACGTGATAGTTGGCTCCAACTGTTTGGTACAATCCACTGCGGTACAGATCGCCAAAGCTCTGGAGCTGAGGATAAACGAGGTGGACTTCTACGAGCCCTTCCTAGACGACCCCCTTGTCATCCCTGGAAAACCCTACACTGAGAAAGAGCTGGTGAACTTCATTGAAGAGAACGACAGGTGAGACCCATGGGTGGGAGATGGAGATAGAACCTTTGTTCTGATTGGCCAATACATAACCGGGTTAACCTGAGACCACCTATAGAATGAATGAAAGCCATGGAAGATATTTTTTAAATGTAACATTGTAATAGTTTTATTAACTATGGAGACTATATATATTCCTCACACATGGGGTGGCGGCGGTGGTTCAGGGGTAGAGTGCCTGGATGGCAACCGCAAGGTTGCCAGTTCAAACCCGGGCTCCCCCAGAGTTACTGTCGAAGTGTCCTTGAGCAAGACACTGAACCCCTAATTGCTCCCGATGTGCTAGTTGGTGCCTTGCATGGTTTCCGCTGCCATCAGTGTACAGTGTGAATGGGTGAATGTAATGCACAATCTCTGTAAAGCGCCTTGGATAAAGGCGCTATATAAATGCACCATTTACCACATGCACGCACACGCACACACGCACATGCACACACCCCATATAGTGCATTATCCCAGTTATAATTTAATAAGATCATGTAATTCCTTGACATAGACCAACCCTGAGGAAACTGCAACCAAACAATGTGTACGAGATATGGGTAAGCTCCCAACGGTGACAGCATTTTGTGACATTGTTAAGCCTCACTAACATTTTTTTTATTTTTTTGTAAGTATGATTTTGTCTGTCAAACTGTGCATCATCAAGCTACACTAATCCGAGAGGATGGCCATGGAGTTCAAGTCAGCTTTGCGCTGGATGTCACAGCACACACAAGCTCAAAATTTCAGACAAAAAATTGTATTATGCAAAGAATGATAGCTGCTTTCCTCACCGTTAAGCGTCAATGCACTTGCACGATCTACAGTTAATATAAAACTCTATGACACTCCATGTTATTGCGCAACATTTCAAACGGAAGTACTGTGATGCAAAATACATCACTTTTTTTTGTTTATTTATTATTATTATTATTATTATTATTATTATTTCGATTTTTAATTTTTTTGCGTGGTGCTAGAGCTCGACCGGCCTAATTTGGAACCAGAAAAACCATCAACTGACACCTGCCTGGCTCTTCATTTGAAACGGTCTATATCTGCCACTGGGCTCTATGGATTGTTACAAAAAGCATTGACAAAAAAAAACATTTTAGATAGATTTGTATTTTTATGTTATATTTTTCCCAAATGTAAATGTGATAATGCAGAAATAATACAAAAATAGGTACGGTATATTATATATTGCAAGTTGGAATGAAACACAATTTCTGCATTTTTATTTATTTATTGAGTGAGGACCAATTATATGAAGATGAGTGATGAAGTGGTCCTTTACTGGGTTAATGAAAATCTAAATTGCAACCTGTTCCCTTTTGCTGTATTCTTCTGACAGGAGGATGATGTGGGTGGTCAACACATAATAGCCTTTGCAGAGGAGGCTGACCCAGGTAAAGAAATCTCAAATAAAACGTTCCAATCTGAATTCAATCAATGCAATATATAGGCCATTGTTGTGATGTTTCTGGTAGACGGACATAGTTCTGATTTATGTTTACGTCACCAATAATAAGCTGACTACACTTCACAGATGGTTTTGAGTTCCTGGACATCCTAAAGAAAGTTGCAGAAGACAATACAGACAACACTCAACTCAGCATTCTCTGGATTGACCCAGATGACTTCCCTTTGGTAAGGGACTATAGTTGCTGGTATTGTATGCAAACAAGCACAGAAATATGAGGGTTCAGGTCAATCATTATTTATGTTTGCCAGGAAATATAAAATGTTTTCTCGGCAGGTTGTTCCACACTGGGAGAAGATCTTTGGAATCGACCTGTCCGTTCCACAGATTGGTGTTGTTGATACATCGGATGTGAGTATTGTCTTTATGCACTTTTTACGTTATACGTTTGGCCCAAACAAAAATGTTACAGCTAGATAGATCAAACCAAATACTTATTATGTGTGCCTGCTTGGATTCTGCTTGGATTCCGCCATAGTTAAAGGACAGCTTTCTTGTTATTTTTTTTCAACCAAGGTTCATGTTTTAGGTTGTTATAGGTTGTTTTTTAGGTTGTTAGGTTGTTAGAGAAAGTAAAAGATGAGTGTTCTTTTTTATTTATTTATTTTTTGCTCTCTTTCGTTTTAACGATTTTAGATATTTATGACAGTTTTTACAACATTTTAGGGCGATTTATTTATAGTTATTTACTATATATAGCCTTACTAGACCCTAGGCCCTTACATTTGGCCTGTGCTAAATGCACAGGCCTGCCTGCAGTGCCAGCTTTGACCAGTAGGGCCGGCTGCTTCAACGTTGGCCAGCCGCTCTGGGGGCTTGTCTCAAACTTGGTGGGTGGTCTTACATGATAGGCTGTAACATATTAAGCCCTGCCCCCACTGTCTTCCTATAAAATGGGCATTAAACAGCTATAACTCCAGTTCTGAGCATGCTACAGGTCTCAACGACTGTTATCAAAGTGTGGTTCGGGGACCCCCCAGGGGTCCTTGAGGGATTTCCAGGAGGTTGATCATTGGTTCCTATTGGCTGGCCTTTAAACAGTCATAACTCCAATCCCCTTTATTCTACAGGTCTCAATCTTAGTGGGTGGTCTTACAGGATAGGCTGTAACTTATTAAGCCCCACCCCCACTGTCTTCCCATTGGCTGGGCTTTTCACAGCTATAACTTTTGTTTGCAGTATGCTACAGTATCGAAATTTGGTCCATGAACTCAGACCACCAATAGGGACAAGCTGTAATTGCTGTAGCCCTGCCCCGTCTGTCTTCCTATTGGCTGGGCTTTAAACAGATATAACTTTTGTTTGCAGCATGCAACAGGTCTCAAACTTGGTGGGTGGTCCTACAGACCTCCAGTTTCATCAAAAATGACAACTTCCGTTTTTTCATTTATTTGACCCTACCTCAAGATAACAATTGCTTACTGTAGTAATTCTTTCTTTATCACTCTACAGGCTGACAGTGTATGGATGGATATGGATGATGATGAATTGCCATCTCCAAACGAGCTTCAGGACTGGATCGGAGATGTATTGTCAGGTGATGTTGATCCTGATGAGGATGACGATGATGAAGATGACGATGATGATGACGATGATGACGATGATGATGATGATGACGATGACGATGATGATGATGATGACAACGATGATGACGATGATGATGATGATGACGATGACGACGACGACGACGATGACGACGACGATGATGACGATGACGATGATGACGACGATGATGACGACGACGACGATGATGACGACGATGACAATGATGACGACGATGATGACGATGATGACGATGATGACGACGATGATGACGACGATGATGATGACGATGATGATGATGATGACGACGATGATGACGACGATGATGACGACGATGATGACGACGATGATGACGATGATGATGATGACGACGATGACGATGATGACGACGACGACGATGATGACGACGACGACGATGATGATGACGATGACGATGACGATGACGATGACGATGACGATGATGACGACGACGACGATGATGATGATGATGATGATGACAATGATGATGACGATGATGACGACGACGACGATGACGATGATGACGATGACGACGATGATGACGACGACGATGATGATGACGATGATGATGACGATGATGATGATGATGACGATGATGATGATGACGATGATGACGACGATGATGACGACGATGATGATGACGATGATGACGATGATGACGACGACGATGATGATGATGACGATGATGACGACGATGATGACGACGATGATGACGACGATGATGATGACGATGATGACGATGATGATGATGACGATGATGATGACGACGATGACGATGAATAAATTGTCGGTGGCACACACTATTCATAAGTCTGACCAAATCAGTTTTAAGAGTCAAGATTTTCTTAAATCCATCCATTTTTGTAACAAGTCATTATGTTGATCTCACCATTATGTTCATATTATCACTGCTCTGCATCTTGCCAGAACAATATTCCATTGCTCAGCTCCCCCAGTTCACAAGCTCTATATCCCCAACCCTTCTGTTGCTTAAAGGGCGCTTAAACCTCTGCTACTGTGGTAGAGGTTTGGGTTGTGTAGTTACCTTGCCAGTTACTCTAAAACGTATTGCTCCATCCATCCATTGATTTAAAGAAATTGATCATTCAAAATAAGCTCTTCATTGGCTTACATTGTACAGTGAGGACTCTCGGGGAGAGAACTTTCTGCCCATAAACAAACACAAACAAAGCTGATTCTAACAATATATAACATCACTAAATCCAGTACTGTTTTTTTGTGTTTTTTAATACAAATGTCAACGTCCTGTTTATTTTTCTAGTTTCATTTGGGAGAAAACCCTGACTGGATCTGTGGATATGGATCCCGATCTTCAAATAGTAAAATCAACAGGAATTTGAAAAACCAAACAGTAAGCTACTGGGTTTGGTGATGTTCTACATTGTCAGAATCAGCTTTGTTCGTTTAAGGACAAAAAAATATATATTTTGTTTATTTCTTGCACACCTTTGGCGTTACATCATGGCAAGGTAACTACACAACCCAAACCGCTACCAAAGTGGTCTAGCCCTTTAAAAAAAAGAGAGAGTGCTTTCTAAGACCCCTTAATATCTTTTATTATTTTATTAGAGTAAAAGGAGAAACCAGTTTGAAACCTCAGCATCTAATGCTATTGATTTCTTTTTTTATATTGCTCATGTTTTTATTTTTCAAAGTGTTGGTGAAGGGGTTGCAATCTCAATGCATTATGTCTGAGTCCATCTGTGAAGTCTGTTGCATTTTGAATGTTTGAATTGTTGTTTATGTTCAGTTTTTTATTGTTTACCCCAAACTCCAAACAAATGAAATATAATGCAACGGTGCTAGCAGGCCTCTCCAACGGGTCATAAGTCTCATGAGCGTAATCTGTAAAATTATTGTAACTTTGTGCACTGAAAGTGCTGTACATCTTATGTGGATGTTTTCTACTATGACAAAAAAAATGTGTACAACAGTCATATTCTATTTTTGTAACAAGATAAATTACCTTACTGAAAAGTCTTAAATAAAGGACACCTTGGACAAAATTCCCCCCAATGTTTCTTTAGCAGTGTGTGTGTAGAAATACAAATGACACCCCTGTCGGGTGTAAAGGAGCAACTTGGACACTCAGGCATGAAGGAAGCATGAGTTCAAGTCCGTTGCTCTCCCCATGTCCCCCATATATGGGGACTAGGTTGGCGGAGGGTGTGTAGAGCCCAGGATCACATTAGATAATTGACACAGGGGTGAAAAATGGGTTACAAAATCGTGGGATAAAAAATTATATAAAAAAAAGAAAGAAATACAAATGACTACTCATGTATGTCCAGCTACACACACACACACACACACACACACACACACACACACACACACACACAAAATCAGTACTATACCTGTATAGACCTACATTGGCGATTTGAAAATATATCTAGCCCACAATGTGTGCCATGACACTCTGTGGCCCCTTTTCCACCAGGCTTGAACCGGCCCGGTTCTTATAGTCCATGAGCCAGAGCCCCTAAATTGAAATGTTAATTACGAATTGAGTAGGCAAAACCATCTATATTAAATTGTTGATAGGAAAGTAAATTCATCAGTTTATGGACACTTGGAATAAGCATAACATACAAAGTAATATCATCCTGAGAAGGGGATTTGAGAACTCACTATCAAAGCTGACTGGAAGGCGAGCATTCTCTCTTGCTGTAGCACATTTTGCTGCAACAGACTGAGGGAGACGCAGTACAAAATTCTGCATATAGACAGCACAGGACACCATACGTGTTGAATAATTTCAACCCCTCATGATCTCCATTATGCTCAAAATGTAAAGACAAAACTGATATGCACTGCTTCTGGGACTGTTCAACTAACAAGCTCCAAATTCTGGTTCTCTGTTTCCAAAGAGATTAATATAATTTTTAAATGTAACATTGAAATGAAACCATGTCCCTTTCTGCTCAGCCTTCCAGACTGACCGCATGTCCCTGAACCTGCATCTAATATTAGGCTTATTCAACAATTATTAGTTCTGGGCAGAAAATGTATCCTTTTCAATTGGATTATGGAGAAACCCTGCATGGTAAATGAGGACAGTGATGCCTGGTTTATTATGGAGAAACCCTGCATGGTAAATGAGGACAGTGATGCCTGGTTTATTATGGAGAAACCCTGCATGGTAAATGAGGACAGTGATGCCTGGTTTATTATGGAGAAACCCTGCATGGTAAATGAGGACAGTGATGCCTGGTTTATTATGGAGAAACCCTGCATGGTAAATGAGGACAGTGATGCCTGGTTTATTGTTTTGAACATTAAAAGGAAATGCTTGATGTGTCTTTGTTGCTCTAATGAATGTATGGTCTAACCATGTATGGTTATTCAGGGTTAGATGAGGTCAGTGTCGTGTTCTTCATATATGAAGATGGCCATATATGGTGGCGTGGCGTGTCACGAGGCCTGATGTCATGGAGATCCTGGGTCTCCATGATGTCACGAGGAGTGACCATATATGGAGATGTGATGTCACGAGGTGTGACCATATATGGAGATGTGATGTCACGAGGCTTGACCATATATGGAGATGTGATGTCACGAGGCTTGACCATATATGGAGGTGTGGGTAACGGACAGATGGGAGATTCATAGTAAATGCAACAAAGACAAAGATTTATTGTATTAAGTTTTCTGAAATTGTACATTTAAATATGCAAATTAGGCATTATATAGAAAATGTGCAAAAAAATTGAAAACATGAAAAAGATACTACTGTGGAAGGGTTATCATATATTAATTTACTTAGGTTGATCTTATAAACTATTTAATATATGGGTATGGTTTTGTCAACTTAATTCATAATTAACGTTCCAATTTTGGAGCTCTGGTTCATGTAGATCTGCTATTTAAAAAAAAAATCTTTAAAAATGTGAAAGATTTTGAATGTTTTTGAAACGTTTTAATTAACAACACACCCACCCGAGCTACATATGAATTCGGGGCACTTCCCTTGACATGAAAAAAGCTTGATAATCACTGTTACAATTAATATTATTTAAACATTCCGTCCGTAGCCTTAAACTCTTGGGAGTTAACTGCAGCCTAGCCTACATGAGACATTTCACAAGTAGCACAGCAGCGACCCTGAGAGTGAGAGCATACACATTGGCAGCGGTGGCCGAACGGATAGCGGCGCGGTCTAGATACCGGAAGGTTCCCAGTTCGAATCAGCCGTCCGACACGTTAAAATTACCACCGCTGAAATGCCCTTGAACAAGGCATCAACCACTACGATGAAATGTGTTCTATGAGCAGGGCCTGGCTGGAAACAAGTTCTTGAGCTTAGCCCAGATACCCTGGGTAAATATAGATTTCATTTCATTTCATACATTGTGGCAGCGGTGGCCGAACGGATAGCGGCGCGTTCTAGATACCGGAAGGTTCCCAGTTCGAACCAGCCGTCCGACACGTTAAAATTACCACCGCTGAAATGCCCTTGAACAAGGCATCAACCACTACGATGAAATGTGTTCTATGAGCAGGGCCTGGCTGGAAACAAGTTATTGAGCTTAGCCCAGATACCCTGGGTAAATATAGATTTCATTTCATTTCATTTCACTTGACTCACTTGGCGCGCCTGCGTAAACATCTGACACGCCCCCACGAACAGTCACCCACATGGTGGTGGATGGTAAATAACTCTACTAGCAGCACTGTTTGCTCCAATTTTGGAGCTCTGGTTCATGTAGATCTGCTATTTAAAAAAAAAATCTTTAAAAATGTGAAAGATTTTGAATGTTTTTGAAACGTTTTAATTAACAACACACCCACCCGAGCTACATATGAATTCGGGGCACTTCCCTTGACATGAAAAAAGCTTGATAATCACTGTTACAATTAATATTATTTAAACATTCCGTCCGTAGCCTTAAACTCTTGGGAGTTAACTGCAGCCTAGCCTACATGAGACATTTCACAAGTAGCACAGCAGCGACCCTGAGAGTGAGAGCATACACATTGGCAGCGGTGGCCGAACGGATAGCGGCGCGGTCTAGATACCGGAAGGTTCCCAGTTCGAATCAGCCGTCCGACACGTTAAAATTACCACCGCTGAAATGCCCTTGAACAAGGCATCAACCACTACGATGAAATGTGTTCTATGAGCAGGGCCTGGCTGGAAACAAGTTCTTGAGCTTAGCCCAGATACCCTGGGTAAATATAGATTTCATTTCATTTCATTTCATTTCATACATTGTGGCAGCGGTGGCCGAACGGATAGCGGCGCGTTCTAGATACCGGAAGGTTCCCAGTTCGAACCAGCCGTCCGACACGTTAAAATTACCACCGCTGAAATGCCCTTGAACAAGGCATCAACCACTACGATGAAATGTGTTCTATGAGCAGGGCCTGGCTGGAAACAAGTTATTGAGCTTAGCCCAGATACCCTGGGTAAATATAGATTTCATTTCATTTCATTTCACTTGACTCACTTGGCGCGCCTGCGTAAACATCTGACACGCCCCCACGAACAGTCACCCACATGGTGGTGGATGGTAAATAACTCTACTAGCAGCACTGTTTGCTACCACAGCGTCCATGGTGGCCTTCTCGAGGAGAGAATACACATCTAGGTCTTATACTACAGCACTGGTTTTGCATACACACACAGACAGATGCCACCATGTCTCTGTGTGAGAATGTGGAGATCAGCTTCCAAGCCCAGGTGGAGACGGTGCTGGGCGCCCTGGTGAAAGAGGCTACGGCGGAATTGACCAAACTGTTCGAGAGTCAGTACCAAGCAGCAGCCACAGCCTCCACCAGCACCACAGATCAGACCCAGTCCAGAGGACCTGCTGCTGGGGGAGGCTGCAGTGTGTGCAAGCGTGATAAAGTGGTCCGCAGCGTCGGCGTGCAAGTGGGCGACGATTCTTTGCCATCATCAGAGCGGCTATTTGGTAATTTAACGCAAACTTGTTTTGTTTCGTTTTGTAGTCGTTTTAGCTTCCGGATGTGTATACCAATGCTATGCTAGTTCCTATGTTATTTATGTTTCGTAGTACGGTGGTATCGCTTTGCCATATAAAAGAAAAGACCTGCAAGCTTAAACAACGCTTTGTGCATGCTTTATTTACAGAACATGGTATCTGTAGCCTTGGGACAAGACTATCATATCTATAAAGGTATTTATTCGAGTCTGACTTTTGCTTTCGAAAGCAAAAGTCAGACTCGATAAAAACTATAATCTATATTAGTCTTGATCCAAGGCTATGGTATTTATTTGGTCGGTTAAACCAAACCCAAAGCATTAATTACAATATTATTACATGCACACGTTGCACTATGCTTTCTACAACAGTGTATTTTCCAAAGTAAACATGGCGTGCAAACTTGTTGATGCATCTCTTCTGTAGTGCAATGCATGCAGTTTGGTGTTCGGAATGCATCATGCATGCAAAATCACGCGGAATGCACGTCAGCATGACCTCGCTGCATGGTGTTATCATTCATTATTATGGTTTACTACTACTACTAAAAAAGGATCTGAGCGTGATGTTCATGCGAAGACTGAACTGAGTTACACTGAACACACAACAGTCACCGTGCATTGCAACCACTGTCTGCAACGGCATTACGGCAACCTCTAATCCATGGATTTTGTTTTGTGTTCCTCCTCGTTTCCTCCCCTCCCCCCTCGTCTGCTCACAGATGACCAGTGTTCGTCCACACGTTTGAATGGAGAATGTTTAAATACTTCCACCACAGCGGAGGAGGAGGAGGAGGAGGAGGTGGCGGCGGCGGCTCCCCCTCCTGCAGATAAACCCCTGGCTGAAGATAATGGCCACACTGCTGACCCCGAGCATTCTCTCTTAAAAGAGGTCAGTGGGCGCAAATAGGGTTCAATCACTTATAGATGCAGATGTTGAAAGTCCACCATGAAACCAAAAATCACATTAATGCCACCATTGGACAATAATATGATGCGCCTTTAACCCGTTCTGGGCAGGAACCCCTTAGCATTATGTTATGCTTTAGCTATTGAAAAATAGCAGATCTACAAGCTCATAGCGCGCCACCGAGTGGCGCGCTACGAGCTTGTAGGTCTGCTATTTTTGAAAAATCGACATAGAAACAGCTTTTTCAGAAAACTGTCAGGATGTAGAAGACATTTTTAGAGAAGAGAGATAGATGTCCTGCATTCCTGGGGGTGCTCAAAATAAAATTCAAGGGGGTTCACATTTGTAGACACCTGGCATTAGTCATTGCTATTTTATGGCCCTTCAGACAGTCAGAGTGGTTTATTAGCACCGCAAAGATAGAACTCAAAGTTAAAAGTGTTAGTGGAACAAATGTATTTGCTCTTGGTTTTGTGACCTTAAGTTATCGTATTGTTTACAAATAAGCTTGCACACTGATGTCTTAGGAAGTCAGTTGAGTCAGGCTCTGAACTACGGTTAATCATTGTCCAATTTTGTTGGCTTGACGTTTATCTGAAACGCTGTAATATAATCAACTTTTATTTGAATATAGCACCTTTCCAAAACGAGGTCTACATTAGTAGAACATTTTTGTGCTGTTTACCCGTGTGAAAGAATTTTGATGGGGTTAGAGTCATGATGAACATCTGAATAATCAGTCAAGAAGCCATGATGGCACAGGCCTGGTATGTATTGTTTTGGGTACAGCTTGGTCCCGTGACACAAACAAGTTCCTCTCTTATCTTTGTGTGTCAGACTCTCCGTTTGCCTCAGCAAAGCTGATTGATAACAGATTGATTCCTCAACACCTGAAACGAGAAATTTGTTTTGCTACAAACTATTGTTAAAAAAAAATCTTACTGCCTTTCTTATAACTGTTGTACAAATCTGTTTTGAAGGATGTGAAAATGGTGGAGGGAAGTAAGTCAAGTAACTCCACACCAGAGCCTCCAGTCACCAGTGTCCTTGGAAAAGCACTTGGTAAGAAAGTCCAATATAACAATGTGGCAGTTCTCTTACTGCCAATGTGTTTTCGTCTTAAATGATAGCTTCCCTCTTCATCAAAGTTTTGGTATACTTTTGACATACAGTGAGACGTGAGTGCATAATTGCACCAAACAGTTCAACCTCAAAGTCAGACATGTCTATATGTTTTTATAGATATATTTCACAATATTTCACATTTTCTATTTTTTATGTTTTGCACTTCCTTAAACCCACTGTCTTGGCTGACCAATGCGGTGCTGAGTTTGATCTCATTGCCAATGGGATCACTGAAAAAAGTCCTTGCGGCCTTGTTTCCATTCAGGTCCTGGGTATTCAATTCATAATCATGACATGAAAAATAACAAAATTCAAATCATCATAAAAGGTAAAAATAGCCTGTTTTAAAGGACGCCAGGGATTTGCATTTTTTGAGGGAGGGAGTCAGGGCATTCCACACTTGGGTGGCAGTGCTGTAGAAGGAGAATTTGCCCATGTTTGTTTTGAAAGTGGGTGGGGTGGTACCAGATGTTGTTCTCGCTTCCTCTTGTATTGTGGCTGTGGGAGTCGCTCACTTTTTTGAGGTAGTTTGTCAGGTATGCGGGTACAGAGGGCAATGCTGCATTTACAATTTTAAATGTCAGTCCCAATTTCAATTGCTTAACTCTGTTTTCTACCCGGAGCCACCCTAGACTATCAAAATGGGTTGTTTGTTTTGGGAGGTTTGTACTGTAGCGTGTTCTTTAGTGACAGAGGTGTAATCATAGTCAAAGTAGGGCTGAATTAGGGCTCCAGCTAGACATACAATAGTGTGAAATTCCTGTTTTTGAAAACTAAATCATTTGCTGTGAATTTGGGTGTGGTGACCAGTATTATGTTACTTTTTAAGAACAATGTTAGAGTGCCAGTTGAGCTGGTTATTCCAGTCTGGGACATTTGGGCTAAGCAAAACATGTAATCGCAAGGTGGAATAATACATCAGTTCTGTGGGGCATGGCTGTACTGTTTTTATGTCTTTTAACGGCATTCAACCTGGCATCCCTATTTTGGGCATGTCATTATAGGTGCAAATGTTCAAATAAACATATAGCAGATCTACAACCTCATAACCCGTTGCAGTTCTTTCACTAGACATGTGGTCTTGTGTTGAGAATTATTTGGTTTACTTTAATGATTGATGATTGGCTGCTGTAATTCATTGTAAATGTAAGCCGATTATGAAATTCTTTATTGCTATAATTAATGTTGTCTGACGGTGTCATGTGAAGTATATGCCATACATTTCCACTCCCCACAGATGAAGAATACGCAATAATACGAATAGAAAACTCAAAGCAGCTTGAATACACAGCCATATCATAATTATTAACTAGGAAAATAAATACCCAATACCACCTCAGCAGTGAAGAATATATAATATCTTTAACGAGCAACATAAAACCTACATACATAAATGTAATGACGGCCAAAACTGTCCAATTTCTCTCCGTCTCTGCAGATCAAAGACTCGTCATTTCTCAAAGCGCTAGGACAGCTGTGCTAGCTAAGCTGAAACCTCTCCTGGTCCGATCAGAACAAAAGAGTGATGTCGCCACTGCGAACCAGAAGAAGTTTGTTTGTCCACTGATTCTGAAGATGACGGACGTTCTCGAACCTGAGCGATCTAAAAAGCCAAACGTTCTCGAACCTGAGCGATCTAAAAAGCCAAACGTTCTCGAACCTGAGGGATCTAAAAATCCAAACGTTCTCGAACCTGAGCGATCTAAAAAGCCAGACGTTCTCGAACCTCATCGATCTAAAAAGCCAAACGTTCTCGAACCTGAAGAATCTAAAAAGCCAAACGTTCTCGAACCTGAGGAATCTAAAAAGCCAAACGTTCTCGAACCTGAACGATCTAAAAAGCCAGAGGTTCTCGAACCTGAACGATCTAAAAAGCCAGAGGTTCTCGAATTTGAACGATCTAAAAAGCCAGACGTTCTCGAACCTGAACGATCTAAAAAGCAAAAGGTTCTCGAACCTGAACGATCTAAAAAGCCAGACGTACTCGAACCTGAACGATCTAAAAAGCAAAAGGTTCTCGAACCTGAACGATCTAAAAAGCCAGACGTTCTCGAACCTGAACGATCTAAAAAGCCAGAGGTTCTCGAACCTGAACGATCAAAAAAGCCAGACGTTCTCGAACCTGTACGATCTAAAAAGCAAAAGGTTCTCGAACCTGAACGATCTAAAAAGCCAGACGATCTCGAACCTGTACGATCTAAAAAGCAAAAGGTTCTCGAACCTGAACGACCTAAAAAGCCAAAGGTTCTCGAACCTGAACAATCTAAAAAGCCAGACGTTCTCGAACCTGAACAATCTAAAAAGCCAGACGTTCTCGAACCTCAACGATCTAAAAAGCCAGACGTTCTCGAACCTGAACAATCTAAAAAGCCAGACGTTCTCGAACCTGAACAATCTAAAAAGCCAGACGTTCTCGAACCTGAACAATCTAAAAAGCCAGACGTTCTCGAACCTCGACGATCTAAAAAGCCAAAGGTTCTCGAACCTGAACGACCTAAAAAGCCAGACATTCTCGAACCTCGACGATCTAAAAAGCCAAAGGTTCTCGAACTTGAACGACCTAAAAAGCCAAAGGTTCTCAAACCTGAACGACCTAAAAAGCCAGACGTTCTCGAACCTCAACGATCTAAAAAGCCAAAGCTTCTCGAACCTGAACGATCCAAAGAACCTGTTCAGGTGGAGCCCCAGCAGGCCAACGTGAGCACCGCCGAAGGTACCGCCTACAGCCCGTCCTCCTCCGACGAGGCCATGGCTCCTGTGCAGGTCATCGCTCCTGTGCAGGTCAGCGTATGGGAGCGGATCCACACCGAACAGGAGACCGAAAATCACCTCCAGTTGAAGCTGAAGCTGGTCTCTCCGGACAAGAGGTTGACGAAGCCCTGGTTGACGAAGCCCTGCTCGGTACATCTGGTGAATGTACTGGCGTCGGAATCGGAGAAGAAGAACATGATTGACGCTAGTAGCAGTGGAAGCGTAGCTAAGGGGAAATCTGGTCGGCCTGGGCTGAAAGACATCCGCCACCATCAGGGCCCCCACACGGGACATCGGCTCTGCTGCTTCACGCGGTGCGCGAATGGCGTGTGGCGTCTTCAGGGGGTCGTGTCCCACTCTCGCAGCAGGTACGCCTGCAGCAAATGCGGGAAGAAGTTCAAACACCGGAAGATTCTCCGGCGTCACGAGCGATTCCACTCGGGGGAGAAACCGTACGCGTGTTCCCATTGCTCCAAAGTCTTTGCCCTAAGGAAGAGTCTGCGCCGCCACGAGAGGTTTCACACGGGCGAGAGGCCACACAACTGTCCTCATTGTGGTAAGAGCTTCAGACTCAGAGACAATCTAAAAGCCCACTTGAGGTTTCACACCGGGGACAAGCCTTTTATTTGCGGCGTGTGCAGCAAAAGGTTCAGGATCCTCCGGAATCTCCAGCAACACAACGAGACCCCATGTGGAACATTCGTTCCTTCATTCAGGAAAATTGCGGGCTTGTAATACCGCATCTCTGTATTCATTGGTTGGCTGAGTGGATTCACACAATAGTTCTACCTCAAATCTGAGATGTTAGGAGATGTTTCTCTTTGACTACTACTGATTTTTAAAATGTGGGTTTGACCACTAGGCTACAGGAGGAGTTGTTTGTTGTGCCATCCTTTATCCTGTTGACATTTAGCAGGATTGAGATTGACATCAGCTATTTGCTGGTAATATTTGTCTGTGGCTGGCTGCTGCCAAGTTAATCTACTGTATGCTACAGTATTCTGTCAGGTAAGTGCTATTTAGTGCTATTTAGTAGATTTGTTTTACACAAAATAAAGGTGTAAAAAAAACAGCTGGTGAAATCTGAAAATCATCAGCCACTCACTGCCTACTAGGGTAAGCATTGTGTATAAGAAGGGGGACCAATAAAAGTGTAGCATCCAAGTGGATTTTGGATATCATGTGGACAGTGTATGTCAGTCAGTCTTCTGTACTGAGTCTATACTGACATCACGTATTTGGAAAAGTCTTCCCAATCTGAATGGTTGGTTTACATTATTCATTTTAAGTTCTAAAAACACAAATATTCACATTTTTGTGGAAAATAATCTGGGATTTACTTATTTTTTGCCTACTGGCAGCATGCACTGATTGCACTCGTCCAGTGGTTTGGGACATTAGCCTCATACTCACTCCGACACATACTGTAATGGTGACCCAAACAGCTGCTATAGTGCTCATCTATAGATGCTAATAAATCAAACATTTCTTCATATTTTGATTAATGTTCCTCTACTGTTCTTGCATTCCACTATCTGTAAATGTGGACAGTTGTGTTAGCCTGGCCCATCTATCTTCATTAATCAAGCCTTTTCTTCATAAGATGAAGAATTTATTTTCTATCTTTTGAAACTATTTTTAAGTCGTATGCTTTGAAGTCTACATCCAATAAAGGTTCACAGACATCATAAATCATCGGACTAGAATAATGGCCTCTAGCTGTGAGTAAAATCTCCCAAAGTCAAACGAATGGCAAAGGCCACAAGCAATACTTTGAAACAGTGTGAAAATGCTGTCATGGTCATGTTGAAATAAATTGTATTCACTTTTGTAACGTTTTTTTGTCCCGGCCAGCAGGAGGTTGTATAGTAGGCTATACATATTGTTGGTAGGAGTTTTGCAGTTCGAAGGCCTGTGAATATACTGTATGAATGTAGTTTCTCTATCAAGTGTAAATACAAATTTCTACTTGTCAGCAATTACTATAGAAGAGTTAGAGGATGTGGCATTTATAATAGCTGCTGTGTTACTATACTTTACCACCCTTAAACACTTTACTTAACACAATTTACTTCATTCTTTTGTCTTTCAAAGCTGTTTAAATGTTTTTGTTTTTTTATTTGGTTTGTACATGTGGCAGTCTTGACTACTGCAATTTTTTCTAAATAAAGATTTGTATTAAACGGTGTTTGAGTTTATATATTTGTTTAAATTTCTATACGAGAATTTTAACTTAATTTGATCAGAATTAATCATGAAAAAAAACATTTGAACTTGCACCTTGCACTTTGGGTGTTGGTCAAACTCAAGACGTATATGGAAACTCATGCTCCAATTTAATTGTATTACCTGATATTAAACCAAGTTTCCATCTAAGGTTAAAGTGCATGATTGGATTTGAACATTTACATTCAGGTAACAGCTGGGTATTCTACAATCAACTTTGGATACAGTCTGAGTCTACTGATAAATATGTTTGTCCTCTGAACCCTAGTTACACGTTTATAGATTGCTTTGCGGGAAATGCCAGCATTCTGTTCCGGAATTCTAGTTACGCAACAAACAGTTAATCACCACCAGTAGGCTAGTTTGTATTAGGGCACAAACATGCATGCACCATCAGATCAAACAAGACTATCGCAGTTGTATTTCGATTTCTACATACGAAACAAGTAAAGGTTAGACTCGATAAAATGCATGATGGACCATCCAAGGCTACGTCTAGCGTTTAGTCTTAATACCAATTTCCATGATATTAATTCATTTTGTTGATAAAACTGGTAAATCACTTAATACCACAACAGCACTCAAGTGGTTTAATTTACCCCCAATTAAAAATGTGTGATTGATAATCAATTTAGTTACCAATGAAGAAAAGTAACCGATTGTTATCAATGAAGGCTTAACCTTAAGGAAATGTAGTCTATATAAGTGGCAAGTTTTTGATCATCGCCAGTCCTGTCAAATTAATTTGGGCAAGTGTCACAGTGACAGCACAAGGTAGCCTAATAGGCTACACAACTTCCATAATTTATTTTAGGCCGTAGTACGGTGTCGCTTGTCGACAAGAACGGTGATCACAAGAAGTTATAAGAACTGCTACACTTGCAGACTAAAATATAGAGTAGATCCTCTGTCGGGCCTTACTGTTACTGATGCCAGAGATCTTATCCCGCCCTTGTGCTGCCTGCATGTGTCCCGCCCTACAAGGAAATAATAAACATGGCATGACTTTTGACAGTGAAAGGCACACCTAATCTAGCAACACACGTTATGAATAAATTAAGGTAGGTGAGTCATACGCTTGGTATAATACGCTCACGGTTTACCTGCCAGGCTGCCACTGATTGCTTTTGACTGTCAAAGTGATTGCATTGATTCATTTGAGACCTCTGAAAGAAGAAAATATAACTACAACCAGCATGGCCAGTGAAGATAAGCCCCATCTGGAGGTGCTGCTAACGTGTCCAGTATGCCAGGACATCTTCAAGGAGCCCCGGCTGCTGCCCTGTGGACACAGCATGTGCATGGGCTGTCTGGAAGGGATGATAGACCACTCGGACCTCCCGTTCCGCTGCCCAGACTGCAGGGCATGCTTTGGGCCGGTCATTGGCGTGCAGAAGAGCTTCTCACTGTCCAACATCGCAGAGGACTACAGAGACAACTGGAAAGATAAGGTAGACTAATAATTACTTGATCTGTTCAGAAATACCTCTCATTATTGTCATTTATGGCCTTGTGGGTCTTGGCCATGGCCATCATCAGCAGATCTCTGTGAATCAAGATCTGTGTGTTTTGTCATAGATGGATGGAATAATGCTTAACAATAACATACTTTCCTCCTTGAAATATAGGCTACTTTTCAATAATAATAAATAATAATAATAATGTATTGTTTGTCGATTGGACCTGACCGACATTTGGAGATACCTTCTCAAACGGCCCAGACTAGTACATTCCTTCTCAAACGGCCCAGACTAGTACATGTGGCCACTGGCCAGTGGGGACTGTGAAAAAGTAGGCTATTTAGATTATTATTTTGTGGCACTGCTTTAGCGTTCTGTTCTACTTCTGTTCATACATTGTATGTAGCAGTGATTCAGCTGGATTACTGCACCTGATAATATAAAGCACACACGATGTGTTGTAAGACCAACCTTAACAGTAGGTATTATTATACGCAACATTAGGGTAGGGTATAGGCTCCTCCATGCTTCCTGAGCATGTGTTGTTATTTTATTTCAAAGAGAAGGAGGAAGTCTGCACACAGTTTTGAAAGCTCCCATTACCAAATAATAGCGGTCAAGAAAAACACACGTTTCAGCCTACGTGGTCTTCGTCAGGTGGGCAGATACACACACACACATAATCACTGAGTGAGCACACCCAGGGACATTGCCCCAATTTGGGATTGAATTTGGCAATGACAGAGTCTGCAAATAAAGCAGACATTAGTGTCCCTATGTGGCCACCAGGAAAAAAAAAGCACAAATATTTAAAGTGTCCATGTAACAAAATACCTGTCCACATTCCACAATGTATAAAAACAGCTCCCTGAGCTATACAGAGAGTCCACACCGTCAATATACAGAGGGAACGTTAAAAATACAGAATTAAAAAGACAAGACCAATTATATTATTTAATTTCACTATATGTTTTGCTAAATTATAGGCAGGCCAATGCAATATTTGCCTCCATACGGGCACATGGTCGACTCCACACATTTCATGCAAAGGGTCCAAATAAAGAACTCTCAAACTTTCACAGAACAAGAAGACCGAGGTGGTGTACTGTGACTGCTGCCCAGAGAGACAGGAGCTGGCCAATAAGACGTGTCTGCAGTGCGAGGTGTCGCTGTGCAAGGAGCACATCCGGGACCACCTGGAGCGTCCGGCGTTCACGGGCCACCCCCTGGTCAGTCCCCTGGGGGACCTCGAGAGACGGAAGTGCCCGTTGCACGACGACGAGGTGCTGCGGTACTACTGCAAGGCGTCCAGAGACGCTACGTCTGCAACATCTGTGCCTTGGAGACCAAGGAGAGGAAGCAGGCTGCTGAGGCCAACGCAGCCCTGTCCAGGAGAATTACTGTGAGTTTAAGACATTCTGCCCCGGGAATCCCTTTTGGTGTTTTTTAGCATGAAGTTATACTTTAGCTATTGACAAATAGCAGATCTACAAGCTCATAGCGCGGCACCGAGTGCCGCACTACGAGCTTGTAGGTCTGCTAGTTTAGAAAAATCGTGAAAATGTAGTGCAAATCTCTGAATATATATTCTTTCAGAGCGAACGTTTTTAACTCAAATCTTTGCTTCTGAGGGGTTCCTGGAACAACATATTTTCAGATGGGGGTCGGCGGCCAAATACAGATAATTCTGGGGCACCTTGACATGAAATAGTTTGAAAACCACTGACAGAAATATAGGGTTTTTCAGAAAACTGTCATGACAGAAAACTGTCATGACAGGCCACTTGTGTGGGGATGATGATACAGGATGATCCCTTCAGCTGGTACTAGATAGAATCCTAGCTGCGGCATTTTTCACAATCTGTAATGGTGTGTGTGTGTGTGTGTGTGTGTGTGTGTGTGTGTGTGTGTGTGTGTGTAAAACAGGAGTACATGAACCAACGCTTCGACTCACTTGAAGGAACAATTGCAGGATGTAAGGACTGCATCAGGAAACTGCGAGAAGACATGACAAAAAAAGAAGTTAGTTCAACGTCACCGGTTACGTATAGCGACGTATTTCTTTTTATCTTACCTAGTTTGTCTACATTTCATCAATACGGGCTAAAATGTAATTGCACATAATTATAAAATAACCCTGAAAGTCGTTAACGTGTTATGGATGAAAATCGATAGACCATTAAATTGCAAAACATGATAACTGATCACTATTTTTGTATTTTTTGACAGAAGCAAAAAGTGAAGCCCAATGAATCTCCCCTTAACAGCGTACTCCTCTGTCTGTTGTTCATTGTCCTGTATTATGGTAAGTCAGTAGAAACAGAGATTGGAGATTTACCCATTTTGACCTGAGATCAGATTCTAAAAATGTCTTCTACATCCTGACAGTTTTCTGAAAAAGCTATGTTTCTATGTCAGTGGTTCTTCGATTTTTCAAAAATAGCAGACCTACAAGCTCGTAGCGCGCCACTCGTGGCGTGCTATGAGCTTGTAGATCTGCTATTTTTCAATAGCTAAAGCATAACATAATGCTAACACCAAAAGGGGTTCCCGCCCAAAATGGGTTAAGGGCTCCATCTTGCGCCACCCTTATCCCTTATCCCTAAACGTATTTTTCCATTTTTTTTTACTATTTTGAAAAACATTTTAAAATAGTTCAACTAGCCGATCTACATCGAGACATTGTGAGCTTGTAGATCGGGATATTTGAACTATTTTAAAAGTTTTTTTTAAATAGTAAAAAATGGCAAATTAGTTTAGGGATAAGGGTTAAGGGGTGGCGCAAGATATAGTGTGTGCGTGTGTGTGTGTGTGTGTGTGTGTGTGTGTGTGTGTGTGTGTGTGTGTGTGTGTGTGTGTGTGTGTGTGTGTGTGTGTGCGTGTGTGCCCGCAAGTGTGTACCGCAAGGATATTGGAATCACAATATTGAACTATACAGTAGCAGCCAATAATATCACAGGATAGGCTATTAGGCTAGAACATTTTCACAGCTTAGCTTATATAAACAAAAATAAGAGTAATACAATCTGTCGCCTGATGTGTAAATAGTGCATACATATTATTTATTATTTAAGAGCAACAGTATTCTCTTTATTTTTACCAGCTTTACCAGCTGCTGTGTAAGCACAGCTGGTCAATGTTCTCTCTGCGGTGCTTTCACGCCCACTTGCTGTAGTTGAGTCCTATGTTTCTCATTGGCTGTACTGACAATCTATCGTCCTGATTGGCTACCTCGTCTCTAGGCAACCACACACTTTTTGCCTCTAGCCGACCTCTCAGCCATGGCATGTAAGGCAGCCGATGGTAATTAATTGATGTCATCAATTCTTGTTGTTAATTGACTGACTGGCCAATTGTTTTCATCTTTAGCCTATACCTTTTCTGTGGAAAATCAGACGCTCTCAGAGACACTGGACAAGCAACAAACTCGTTTGCATAGCATCTATTCTACTGTTGCAGGCAAGCGCAATGTCTATTCATTAAAATATTTTTTTACAATTATTTTCAATGTAATTGAGACACACTGATTTCATTTGTTACAGAAAATAATTCTCACATTGGCTATTTTCCCACCGCAGAATTCCTGGTTGATGCAGGTCACACAGAAGGAGGGACCATAGATCTAGGTAAGATAGATGCAGGTCACACAGAAGGAGGGACCATAGATCTAGGTAAGATAGATAGATGTCATGCAGGGAGTTCGTTTGTCAAAAGAGATAAAGAAGTTGCTGAGTATTAACCCATTTTGGGCGGGAACCCCTTCTGGTGTTTTAAGCATTATGTTATACTTTAGCTATTGAAAAATAGCAGATCTACAAGCTCATAGCGCGGCACCGAGTGCCGCGCTATGAACTTGTAGGTCTGCTATTTTTGAAAAACCGTGAAAATGTGGCACAAATCTTTGAATATATATTCTTTCAGAGCCAAAGTTTTTAACTCAAATCTTTGCTTCTGAGGGGTTCCTGGAACAACATATTTTCAGATGGGGGTCGGCGGCCAATTACATATTACATATTTTTGGGGGTCCATGACATGAATGTCAGGATTTAGAAGTAATTTGTAGAATCGTTCCCAGGTCAAAATGGGTTAATGGCCACATTACTTTTCATTACGCACGGCCTACCTATTTATGCCTATGGGTTTGAAACCTCCGCCACCGCAGTGGTTTTCAACCAGTGGTCCTTCAGGGGGTTCCCAGGTGGTACCCTGATAAATGATGGAGAGTTGGCAACCAAATGGACCCTTATAGAGATTCTTGAGAGTGTAAAATGAAACCAAATGGTCCATTTTGTTTAATTGTACGCTCTCAAGAGTAAAAGTATTGTTATTAATTGCATTACTTCATTTATAAGAAGTCTACACAATTAAGATTTGTTATTTTGGAACTGCCGTAAACGACCCAACTATTAGCGACTCTCTCTCCACAGGTTGGTCTAGGGCAGGGGTTCTCAACGTTTTTGGCCGGGGACCCCCGGAAATGCTTTGGCAATGTCTCGGGACCCCCCTCCCGACCCCCAATATAAATTGACTGCTACAATAACCTTAAACCATTTTGGGCGGGAACCCCTTTTGGTGTTTTAAGTAATTCACCTTCAGGGAGTGTAACCACCTCGGCTTCGCCTCGGTGGTTAAACTCCCTGTCGGTGAATTATCTCCCGACAATGACCACCTAGCCAGATATTATCCCACTTATTACATGGCTAACTAACATAAATTAATACATTGACCCAAAACACAACAAAAAAAGTATTCCATAAGTTCGCGCTGGCTGCGTCTGCCCAGCTGCAGCACTGTCAGAAAACAAGGAAGTGAGTTGATCAAATAGAATCCATTTTCGAGTCCTGCTTCGTCTATTTCTCGCTCAAATGTTTTCAAAAACATTTTTAAGAGCAATGTTTAGCTGTAAATTACATTGTGTGTCACTAGTGTGTGTGTTTACATGGCTGTTATGTTGGAAACGGCAGTAAATCAAGCGGGGCGCAGCCACGCAGCTGGTGGTGCTCAGAGGGTTTGATTGGGCAGCGGTCATTATACAGCGGAGCGGTCATTATCATGAGATAACTCACCGCTGAATTAAGCCATTGACCAATCAGAATCAAGCATTCAACCAAGCCATGTAATAAGCATTGTTATAATTTAGCTATTTAAAAATAGCAGCTCTACAAGCTCATAGCGCGCCACCGAGTGGCGCGCTACGAACTTGTAGGTCTGCTATTTTTGAAAAATCGTGATTATTATTTTATTTTTTTAATTTGAAAATAATTTGGGGACCCCCTAAAATACTTTGGCGACCCCCCGAGGGGTCGCGACCCACGGGTTGAGAACCCCTGGTCTAGGGTGCCTGTGTGGGTCAGCAGGGGCGTTTGTTGAATAAGGTGTTCCTTTGCATGTGGTACAGTCCTCCCAGTGACTGATGTCAGAGGAGAAATGTCATGTAGCAGCCACTAGGGGTCAGCAGTAATCAGGGAAAGTGAAAAATACATAATGTTTTGAATTTGCCTTTATCAATGAGTTGTTGGAAAAGTTGAGCAGGCATCTTTTTTTTTATTTGATAAATGTTGGGCACTGATGCATTTAGTTAGTGATCGAGGTTTGGTACTACACCAATTGATTTTGTATAAAGAATGAGGCATTCTACATACCTTCCAGCACGTTTCTAACACGTAGGCCTATGTCTAAAAGGTTTAGTTTTGTGCATACCAAGGAACACATTAAGATAACATGAACAATGAAGAGTTTTTTTTAAAAGCTCATACGATGGCTTCAGGATCAGATCAGATCTGATGCCATACTGTAAATGTGTTTGTGTCTGCACCACACACAGGTACTCTCACTAGTCTGGATATGAACACTGCCAGTGCCTACCTCAAAGTGTCTCCTGACCTCCACACGGTGGAGAGGGTGAAGACCAAGCTGACGTATCCCAGTGAGCCGCTCCGCTTTGAGGCAGCTCCCCAGGTCCTCTCCACCCAGTGTTTCACCCGTGGTACCCACTCCTGGGAGCTGGAGGCGGAGGGATACTGGGACATCGCCGTGTCCTACAAGAGCATCGACCGCAAGCGCAGAGACGTCAGCAACTTCGGAATGAACGCCCAGTCCTGGAGTCTCACGTGCAACGCCAGGGGCCAGCTGTCTACCTACCACAACAAGAAGAGGAAAGTCCTCTCTGCAGCACTGAAACACAAGCGGAGGATAGCGGTGACTGTGAATTTTGAGGAAGGCGTGATCACCTTCAGTGAGGTGGGTTCAAAGTTGACCCAGCTGAACGAGTACCAGACTAAGCTGAGTCAGCCCGTGTGCTTGGGCGTGGGGCTGTACCGCGTGGATCCACCCAGCAGAGCCTCCATTGTCAAGGTTCTCTAGCTGGCAGACACCGTCTGGGACTCCCATGATTGAAAACCAGGTGTTTAACCACAGCCTCCTATAAAACATGGGTGGTTTTCAGTGTCCTGCGATCGGTCTTAGAAAAAAGCTAAGAGAGCCGACATTGTGCCCTAAAACTGTGGTTTTCAACCCTTTTAATTTCAAGGTCCATTATTTATTTGGCCTTTGAGCTACGAACCACCATTTGATGAGATTTATCCTCCAAGTCCAAGACCCAAAACTTTTCCACAATTCCATGCTGTATTGATGTGGTACCATTAGTAAAGATAACAGGCAAGCATTGATATAAATAACAATTCTTCTACATTTTCTAATATGTAGACATCTTGTAAATTAAGTAATGCAGATGATTACCTGTATCAATTCTTTGACCTGGGATCAGAGATGCGGGCGTGGCTCCACGACACCGAGTTGGACCTCTGACGTTACACGAAAGAAGAAGACCTGTATCAATAATTTAACTCAATAGTTAAAGATAGTTAAAGATCTATAAGGGTCCATTTTACAACTCTCCATCATTTAGCTGGGGACCACCTGGAACCGCCTCAAGGACCACTGGTTGAAAACCACTGCCCTAAAAGGTTAACCACACCCCTGATTTACAACTTGTCATTAGGGACGCGCTCGGAAATACCGCACCGGAGCGCACTCGCCTATTAAAGTTTGCATTGCACAGTGCACTGTTTCCGAACGCGCCCTACATTACATGTGGAGGTAAACCGCTTTGAAAATGTAGACATCTCTAAATGAGCAATATGGCAATATCTAAATTATATATTGTTAATTTGTACTGTACATTATTTTTTGAATGCCATGCACTGTGGCTGTATTTACAGTATGTCTGTATTTAATGTAGGTTCTACCTACAGTGTGCTCACAACAAGGACAGTTTAGCCTGGAAACCAGCATTGTTGATTTCGTCGACTAAAACTATGACAAAAAATGTTCGTCGACTACCTTTTTACACTGAGGAAAACTAAATGGAAACTAAATGAAAACTAAGCTATGATGACTAAAACTAAGACTAAATATACTGACAATTTTGTCAACAAATACAAACTAGACTAAAATGTTAGGGACTAGTGGACAAGAGATCCAGTAGAAGTCATTTTACACATTGCACGTTACACGTTGCATGCTGAAAATAGCAGATCTACAAGCTCACAACGCGATGCGTTGTGGGCTTGTAGATCGGCTATTTTCAGCAAGTGTAAAAACAGTCATTACGACAGCATCAAGGCCCACCAAAACACATTTTAGTCGACTAAATCAACTGTAGATTTAGTCGACTAAAATCTTATGACATTTAGTCGACTAAAACTAGACTAAACACTAAAACATTCCAGGTGACTAAAATGTGACTAAAACTAAATGAAAGCTATTCAAGAGACTATGACTATGACTAAAATCAAAATGTGCCGTCAAAAACAACACTGGAAACCAGACATATCTGCAAACATCTAAATTCTTAGCTCTAGCCAGGCCATTTAGCCGTCACAATGTTTCCTATGAAAAAGGACCAAGTTGTTATAGCTAAAGCTATGGCCCAAAGTACCAAGAGTATGTTTGTTTTATGAATGTGGCATACTGTATACGTAGCCACTATAAAGCCCATCTTGTTGTGTTGTCTTGGTGTTATGTGCAATGTGTTGTTTTTGATGTGGGTGTTTGAACAGACTGTGAAGACTAATATCCTTCGGGACAATAAAGATTATTATTCCATTCTTGTAGCAGGTAATTTCAAGCACTCACAGTCCCATAGTTAAAGGTATATTCAGTGATTTCACTTCATTCAAATAGCACTTATTTTTTCTTATTTTTTGGATAATCCTCCCTACTATAAAGTGTGCTGACCATATAAGGAGTTCCTCCCTGTCCCCAGGGTCAAAAAACCCTAGTTTCAGTTTTGGTGGCGGGTGGCAAAGCCTTCATCCAATCAGGATGAGAGGGGCCTTCCTCCGATCATGATCGAGTGGGGGCGGGCCTTGGTGCACATGCTGTTGGCCTGTTGCACTTCCCCCCACTGTAGAGCGTGCATGTGCACATTTCGTTATCGGGGCGGACTGGGTGGTTTTCCAAATCACTCAAATCACTGAATGCTCCTTTAAGTGTTTCCCTGTACAGAGATTTATTATTTTTTTTTTTTTCATTTCAATGAGATCAAAGTCAAAGTCGTACGATTAGTCACACACGTTACCGCAGTGAAATTTGTTCTCCGCATTTGACCCATCTCTTGGAACGGTGAGCCGCAGCATGCGCCGCGCTCAGGAATCATTAGTTGATTTGACCCCCAATCCAACCCATTGATGCTGAGTGCCAAGCAGGGAGGCATTGGGTCCCATCTTTACAGTCTTTGGTATGACCCGGCCGGGAATCGAACCCCCGACCTCACAGTTTCAGGGCGGACACTCTAACCACAAGGCCACTGTCTGGTCAGATATACCTTAAAAAGGCAAATGCTTTGACTATTTACTTCTCTCTTAGAGCAGATTCCGTGCTCAGGTTCTGCAAATGTCTCTTATAAAGGACTAAAATTCATGTTAAATCGACTTTGAATAATATTGAGAAAAGCTCTATATAAATTGGATGTATGATTATTAAATGTAGTAGGACTTCGATATCGTTGCAATAGCATGTCTGGGGTCTGAAGATATTTGTAAAATCACAAGAGGTGCAATAAATTAGTTTGAGCATTTATTGCTCAAAGATTTATTTAAAAAAAATGTTACCATCAAACAATCCTTGATTTTTCTTTGACACAGGACTGTTCATAGATTCTTCTTTTTTTTATACAAAACTGACCGAACTAAAGAAAGACTGTGATAACTATCCCAATAATACAAAGTAAAAGGCAAACCTTTTTAACAATTCATCTTCGCTTGTATTTATTTCCTACAAAAAACAAAACAAAACACCATACAAACTGAAGACAGTGCTTCATCAATGCCTGTAAAATAGTAATGTATTATATTTTGTCTGCCAAAGCAGACGCAAAACGTTTGAGTAACAATTTCCTACTGTTAAGCTAAATTCATACTTCGTCGCATAATGGGTGTCCCAAAAAAAGATTTTCGGCAAGCATTTTTCGAGTGAAAATAGGTTGTGCTCTCCATAAGCCAACAGTACGAGCAAAATATTCGCTAAAATATAGGCTATGGAGAACTCATTTACTTGGTGTTAAATACTGTCTAGAAACACTGGTGATGAAGGTTTTTTATACTTGAAGGATAGCCAAATAGCCACGGTCAGAAGTTAAGGACTGACACTCAACAGATGTTATGATGGCACTCCATGAAATAAAGCGTATACTGATCATCAACAGAATAATGTGTTTAACCCCTTTTGGTGTTTTAAGCGTAATGTTATACTTTAGCTATTGAAAAATAGCAGATCTACAAGCTCATAGCGCGGCACCGAGTGTCACTACGAGCTTGTAGGTCTGCTATTTTTGAAAAATAGCGAAAATGTGGTGCAAATCTTTAAATGTATACTCTTTCAGAGCAAACGTTTTTAACTCAAATCTTTGCTTCTTGGGGGGTCCCTGGAACTACATATTTTCAGATGGGGGTCGGCGGCCAAATACAGATAATTCTGGGGGTCCTTGACATGAAATTGTTT
This sequence comes from Electrona antarctica, assembly GCF_951216825.1. NCBI lineage: Eukaryota > Metazoa > Chordata > Actinopteri > Myctophiformes > Myctophidae > Electrona > Electrona antarctica. The sequence continues at coordinate 9,523,645 of NC_136806.1, forward strand.
GAGAACCACAGACATGGGTTTTTCAGAAAACTGTCAGGATTTAGAAGGTATTTGTAGAATCGTCTTCAGGTCTAAATGAGTTAAAAAAAAAACTTGAAAGCAGAAGAAAAGGCAAAACGCTTGTTGCCTTTCCTTCATGCCAGAGCCATAGAGCAGGGGTTCTCAACGTTTTTGGCCGGGGACCCCCGGAAATGCTTTGGCAATGTCTCGGGACCCCCGCCCCGCCCCCTCCCGACCCCCAATATAAATTGACTGCTACAATAACCTTAAACCATTTTGGGCGGGAACCCCTTTTGGTGTTTTAAGCATTGTTATAATTTAGCTATTGAAAAATATTATTATTTTTATTTATTATTATTATATTTTTGAAAAATCGTGAAAATAAAATTTAAAAAAGAAATTTTGAAAATAATTTGGGGACCCCCTAAAATAATTTGGCGACCCCCCGAGGGGTCGCGACCCACGGGTTGAGAACCCCTGCCATAGAGTATAGACAGAGTTACGACATCGAGGCGGCCGGAAAAAAACAGCCCGGTCACGTGGTTCATGTACTCGCACAAGCCCATGTACTCGCGAGAGCCCATAGACTCCAATGCATTCCGTAAACTTCCGGTTGTCCCCATTTGCCAGTAGAAGTCTATGTAGAAGAGCTGCCATTGGACTGGCCCCGCCATGAAGTGAACGGATCGTGCGATGAAGTGTATATACACTACGTGCTCACCTCCCCAATAGCAACCAGGAAGGAGTCGTACATTAACCTGACTCTCTGCTGCCCCATCTGGCTGAGTCAGGTTAGTCGTACATACCAGGCAGAGGAAATTCATTTTTTGTATGCAGTCCAACGTGGAAACCTTGACTAATTAGCCGTGTTCTCAGACATAGTATATCCATCCGTCTCTCACTCCGTTCACTCAGTTCAGTCAGTGGTACATTTATCTTGTGCTAATCTGACAAGACAGTGGACGGCGTCACTCACAGCAAGCCCCAATGAGAAGCAACCACAAGACGACAGGCTGAAAGGTTGTCCAAGGGAAGGAGGGAGGTATAGGGAGCTCATGAATGGTCAATATAATAGGCTTGAGATTTACAATAATGCAGAATCGATTTGTCCATCACCGCGATTTGTCAGGACTCCAACGTCTTGATCGGGTGAGGGAGCGAAGGACTGGGTTCACATGACATGAGTTGACTTTTAAAGATTACACTCAGCATTCTGGGGCTCCAAATCTGATGCTCATCTTTAACCAGCTCAAACTATTGGATCACGGTCAGATCTGTCCAGATTCTAGTTGTTAACCACTTAAACCCTATATTTATATACTACCATAGCTGACCGGATGCCGGAATCCCCCAGGGCTCTAATACTAGACCCTCTAGTCTAGTAGTATTCCCCTCTACACTAAATCTCTTTGCCTAAAACAGATCATCTCCACATCGCTCACAATGGGCCGCAACACACTGTGAGACTGTAGAAGAATAGGGTTCAAGTGGTTAACCCATTTTGGGCGGGAACCCCTTTTGGTGTTAGCATTATGTTATGCTTTAGCTATTGAAAAATAGCAGATCTACAAGCTCATAGCGCGCCACCGAGTGGCGCGCTATGAGCTTGTAGGTCTGCTATTTTTGAAAAATCGAAGAACGACTGACATAGAAACATAGCTTTCTCAGAAAACTGTCAGGATCTAGAAGACATTTTTAGAATCTGATCTCAGGTCAAAATGGGTTAAAGCCCAAACATGTCTGATATTAATAATCAATCATGATGGCTTCGAACCAGTCGGAGAGACGAAACATTTGAAATCGTTGTGTGAACGGTGCAGACCAGTGCTGATCAGTTGTGGCCAAATCCAGTTGTGAAAAAAAAAATCTGGGTTTTAAATAATACCTGACCAAACGTTTATATACTGCATACAGAATAAGCGATAGCAATAATGTACAACGTAACAATTTACATTTATGTACTTGCTGCTTAGCTTATGAATGCTCTGCACATGTAAAATATCAGCATACAGAGTTCTGTAAACTATGACAAAAATATATACAAAAGTGTGTCAACATAGAACAGCCTACTGGGGCCACAGGCAGCGTTTTGGTCAGTAGAGGGCAGTGGGAAGCTTTGGGAAGGTCCCGTGACACTTCCTTGTCAACTTGTGGTCTGTCCAATGCCTGTGGAAACACTTGGTGTCCAGTTCTTTCTGTGACTGGTTTCTCCGAGCTCCTCATTTGACTTTCCCGAAGTTGTGCTTCCTGATGGAACACCAGGCCATAAAAATATCCCTGAGGAAAAAAGGAGGTGGTGTCAATAGATAAGATGAGTCAGACATGAGGACACGTTATGAATGTCAGAACCTTTTTTTTTTTAAAGAAATGAAACAAGGCACAGACAGAAATTCAATGAATGGGCTTGGACGAAAACCTATGCCCACTGCTTTGAAAACCAATCTTCATATACCATCCCACATGAAGGAACGCCCTAAAGTCTCCGCTTTGGTTCTGTGAAGATGTTATTATTTTCCAAATGGTTTCCATCCAGTTTTTTAGCCTCCTGTTGGCTCTGGCATAAGAGTGTTGTGGTTAAGTGTCGAAACACTCTAAGAAGGTTGGGGACCACCTGACGACCTCTCATCCAGGCCAAGGCTGGATGAGAGGTCTCCGATTGTTGTAGTTTTTTTAATTTGAATTGAAATCTTTATTTGAATAAGCAATTTAAAACAATATAAACAGAAACGACAGAATAAGTACAAAATAATAAAAAAGCAAATTCAAAAGGAGTGAGAAGAAGCAAAGCTTATTGCTCCCACCCCCTTTCCATCATTACTAAGTATCATTAATCATATACATAATCATACATAAACACACAAACACCACCCCCCCCCCCCCCCACACACACACACCTAGTGAAAACCTACACCTTCTTCATCCCTGTAGCTCATTAAAATCATGTCTTTGAGATTAAGTTTAAACATTTTCATGTTTGCACATATTTTTAACTCCACCGTAAAACCATTCCATAACCTCACGCCAGAATTTGAAATGCAAAAACTTTTTCTGGTTGTACGCCTAAATTGAACTTTAAAGTTGTGATTTGATTTTCCCCTTAAATTATAATCCCCCTCCTGGTCTCTAAACAGTTTTTGAATGTTACCTGGCAGTAACATATTGTTAGCTTTGTACATTATTTGTGCCGTTTGATAGTCCACAATGTCAATAAATTTGAGAAGTTTTGACTCTAAAAAAAGCTTGTTAGTATGCTCCTGATAACCCACATTGTGTATTATTCGTATTGCTCTTTTTTGAAGGGTTATTACTGGATTTAAAGAGGTCTTGTAGTTATTACCCCAAACCTCTACACAGTACTGCAACTAGGGCAGGACTAAGGAGCAATATAATGTGTGGAGTGATTTCTGGTCCAATACCTTCCTAGCTTTATTGATAACTGCAATACTTCTTGATATCTTGTTCTGTACATGTTTTATATGTGCCTTCCAGTTCATTTTTTCGTCGATGGTTACCCAGAAATTTTATTTCCTTAACTCTTTCAATTTCAATCCCATAAATCTTTACCTTTACTTGTGTGTTTGTCATGTTATTGCCAAATAACATTATTTTTGTCTTTTTCACATTTAATGATAACCTGTTTCTGTCAAACCATAATTTTAATTTATTCATTTCTGTATTTATATCCTCCTGTAATTTAATTAAGTTATCTCCCGAGCAAAAAATATTTGTGTCATCCGCAAAAAGCACAAACTGTAATAAACTGGAAACTTCACACATATCATTTATGTACAGAATAAAGAATTGTGGACCCAATACTGACCCCTGGGGTACACCACAAGTAATGTCCAAACATGAAGAGGAACAATCACCCAGTTTCACAAACTGCTGTCTCCCATTTAAATAGCTTTTGACCCAATCAAGCACAACTCCCCTTAATCCATATCTTTCCAGTTTTTTAATTAAAATGTCATGGTTGATTGTGTCAAATGCCTTTTTTAAATCAATAAATACTCCAATTGCATATTTCCTTTTGTCAATAGCATTAGTAATCTCTTCAATTGCCTCAATAATTGCCATTGATGTTGATCTTTTTGATCTGAACCCATATTGATTTTCTGCAAGTATGTTGTTTTTATCTAAGAATGATTCCAGTCTTTTATTGAAGAGTTTTTCTAGTATTTTTGAGAATTGTGGTAGTAATGAGACCGGCCTATAATTTGTGAAGTGATGCTTGTTCCCAGTTTTGTACAACGGAATGACCTTGGCTATTTTCATTGTATTTGGAAATGACCCTGTTTGAAAAGATAGATTGCAAATGAATGTCAGTGGTTTAGATATGCCTTCAATTACCAATGTCATTGAAGTCAGTAGACTTTTTATTCTTACTTTTTTTAACAATGTCCAGAATTTCATTTTCAGCTACTGAGGTAAGGAACATTGAGTAGGGATTTCTCTCTGGTAAATGTTCCCCATGAGACCCTGGATCAGGGATTTGGCTTGCAAGGTTTGGCTATTATATAGCAACACACATTTTTCATAATCTGAATCAAATCAGCCACACACACACACACACACACACACACACACACACCTGCAGTGATTGGCCACACATTCGTTACTGCAGTACTCCTTGTCCCAGTCGTCGCTGTCTATCACTGGGTTGTTACAGCCGGCCCTCACACACACCCCCGGATCACTGGACTCATTGAGCTCCATCTGCACCTGCAAGGACACCACCAGACGCTGAGGCGCTGAGGACGTACAGTCCATTCGGACATACTGCCTGCCTACTATTAGCCTTGTGAAGCCAGACTCGAATCTGCCAGTGCAAAGACAACTTGCCCTCGGTGGATTAGAGCCACGCAAGGCTAATACACTATTACACATAGTATAGTACATTTAGAAATCTTTTATCTGCATTAACCGCCTGTATTTTTGACCAATAGCTAATACAGCAATAATTGTTTTATGGGGGAACCCCTTTTGGTGTTTTAAACATGATGTTATAATTTAGCTATTGAAAAATAGCAGATCTAGGTCTGCTATTTTTGAAAAATCGTGAAAATATTTATTTCAGAAAACTGGAGGATTTAGAAGAATTTTTTTAAATGTTGAGGTCAGGCCTAAATGGGTTAAAACGTGCAGCCAGGCTTCTTTACCTGTTCCGAGTGCAGTTCTTCTTCTTCTTCTTCTTCTTCCATGTCGTCGTCCGTGTTCCCGAGCGACTCCACAGACTTCACCCCCTGCAGGGCCATGGCCGGCATGGCCTTGGGGGACCTGGGATCTCCCACGGACGACACCTCAGTGCCGCCGCCGCCGCTGGCGGCCGTGCTACTCGCGACGATTATGGGCGTGGCCTCGGCGCACTGCAGCGAGGAAGGGACTATTTTGATCTGGAGCGGCGGGGGAGGGGTGGCGGCGATGGACGCACCGCCGGGTTTAGCCAGCAGGGGCGGCGGTGGCGCCGGTGCCATCTGCTGGAGCCGCGGGGGCGGCGGGGCGCTCTGCATCTGCTGCAGCGGAGGGGGCTGGCGGGGCTGCAGCGTGCGGACCCCTGACGGCAGCACCGTCACCACCTGACCTACAGAGGAGCAAATAGGAAGTCATGACATGAGCCAACCAATGGCAGGGCTTGAACTACCAGGCTTGAACTACCAGGCTTGAACGGCAGATGTAGATCAGTCATAGGGGTCAAAATGTGGAACTCCTTAGATAACGAACATAAAATGTCAACTCAATAAAAAAATACTCAGGAAAAGCACTAAATAAACAATAAAAAACCTAATAAAAACGAATATAATAAAAAAACAATGGAAGTTGAAGATCCATGTCCCACCCGGCTATGCAATACCTGTTCCACCTATCTGTCTGTGTCTTTTTATGAATGCCCGTGCTTTTTTGAGCACGGGCAGAGGCCTTTTGTGGTGGTTCCGGAGAACCATGGGTCCGACCGACTCGACTCGCCATGAGGGTACTGCACTCCCTGTGGGGGGGGGGGGGGGGGGGATGGAACGCATGTGTCGAATTTGAAGTCGGTGAGGCAAACGGTTCTCGAGTTACGTGGATTACAGCCGTACACACGTACGTACAGACAGACGTACAGAGACATTTTAGATTTATAGATAGATTATTATATATTATAAATAAATAATATAATTACTCATATACAAACTGTTTGTCAGAAAATGTAATGCAAATGTTTCTTTTTGTTTCATCTGTTCTAAAATGTAATATTTGAAGCGTCTCTTATGTTTTCTATAAGCTACTGTGAATTCTTCTTTGTTTTCTTTTTGGTAATACGGTGGACAAGATGAGCTTCAGCCCAAACCTATTAAGCCAAGTAGTCACCTACCTTGTTGACCAAGTTGTCAAAACTGTATTGTTTTTAAACTAAAAAACTAACCTCCGCCGTGGTTGGAGATGATGATCTTGGTGATGGTTTGGGTGGCGGGGGGCGGACTCGTGGTGGGCACCGTGGCGGGTTTGGCGCCAGTGCGCGAGCGCGTGGTCACCTCGGGCACGTCCAGGATGATGTTGGAGGCACAGATGTTGGTGATGGTGTTCTCATCGGGGTTGTACGCCGACAGGCGGCCCATCTGGAGGCCGACGGAGGGCGTGTTGGCTGGTGGCAGCGAAGGGCCGGCGTCAGCCACCTCAACGCAGGGCTGTGGTGACAAAACAGAAGAGTAACCAACTGGAGCGTTCCATGAGGGCAAACCATCCAAACCATCCCACCCCAAACCATCCCACCCCAAACCATCCCACCCCAAACATGTTCCTTTGGAGAGGACAAGATCACTGTACCTGTACCAGCTGCATGGCTCTGTAAGCTGCCAAGAGTTTCAAATAATCTTTTTTTGCCATTTCCGTCTTTCGCTTGTACACCTAGTGAGGTATGGGACGAAAAGAGAAAAAAAAAAAAAAAAAGATGAGACATTTCTCATCACCTTCTGTAAATCTTACACCCCACTAAGGTTTCCCTACAGGCAGGCGTCGGACGTAGTTGTTGTTCTCTAACCTGCTTCTGCTCCTCGGCCAGGCTGTCCCACATGGAGGCCACGATCTTGGAGACTTCCCCAAAGGAGGCGTTGGGGTTCTGACCCTTGATGGCAGCCTGCGTGTCCCTGAAGAACAGGGCATATGCCGACACAGGCTTCTGGGGCTCGTTGGGGTCCTTCTTCTTTCGCCCCGGTTTCTTTGGTCCCACACCTGGGGACACGGTGGCTGGCTTGCCCCCGCCTCTCCCTCTGGCGGCAGCAGGGCGGACAGAGGACAGGCTGGCTGGACCGGAGGACATGGTCGGGAGGGCGGAGGTCGTCGACAGAGGAATGGGAGAGTCCACCAGCACACTCTGGTACAGTGTGCCGTCCATGTCGTCATCCTGCAAGGAGCCGGCCGGAGAGGCCGTGGCCGATAACGGCTGCTCGTTTGACTTCGCACGAGATAGGATGTGGCCCCCTGCGAGGCCCAGGCCCAGCTCCGATTGGTCGATAGTCGTCAGCTGACTGCTTCCCAAAAGGCTGTTGTTTATGTCCGCCACGTCTATGGTCATAGGGGAGGAGCTCCTGAAATGTGATGTCATGGAACCGCCCATTTCCTGAAGAGGGATCGGAATAGGGACGAGGGAAGAAGACAAAAGGACAAACTGACCAAAACGCGTTCAATTAGCAGAGACACCTTTTGATGAATTGAACATGGTGGACCCTCGTGTAAACAAGTGTAATGCTTAATTGGGTCATCCACTCACAGTTAACAGTCTTTGTATTGAGTTTGTGCTTGAAATGTACTGTAATTCTGCAAACTGTTAATAAATATTTCAATCAATCAATCAATGACACCGTCATTGGTTGGTTAACCCATTCTGACCTGAGATCAGATTCTAAAAATGTCTTCTACAACCTGACAGTTTTCTGAAACAGCTATGTTTCTATGTCAGCGGTTCCCTCGATTTTTCAAAAATAGCAGACCTACAAGCTCATAGCGCGCCACTCGGTGGCGCGCTACGAGCTTGTAGATCACAGGTGATTTGGACTGGAGAATTCAGGAGGAAGTAAGGTGGTGAGTTGTGACGAGAGGTAATATGTAAGGTCATGTCGTAAACCCTACTTCTCAACTGCTGGTGGTGGTTGTAATGTGCAGCTTCATGGAACTACACATTAAAACACATTGTAAAATAAAAATAAATATTTATAAACACGGTTAATGCTGCTGTGCATTTAGCCATTTCAAGTCCAAGCATTTCAAGTTAATTTCTAAAATTTAAAAATTCTAAAATGTCTAAACAATTCAAATGTTAATATTGAAAATGGAAGGGAAAAAAAAAACTATGGATGTTTTGTTTGCTAATCAATACATGGAGAGAGAAGGTTCTTGACAGAATGCATTGGTTATGTGCATCATGTGCCAGATGCACCGACACCCCCTCTCTCTTCCTCCCTTTCTTTGTTTTCTTGGAAAACACGATTGGAACTATCTATGCACGAAAACAAATTGCAGCCACTTTTTAACCTGTAAAACTGTGACGTGACAATGAAGATGATTCTGAACAACAACATACAGTAACAGTCTGATTGAGGTTTACGCACGTTTTCGAATAACCAAACCCAACAACCATAACACAAACAACCGGGGACTCACCAGGGCGGAGGAACTGAGCAGAGCTCCTCCCGATGACTGGCTCATCACTCCTAGATTCATGTGATCCAGGCCCTGGGCGCCGGCGTTCACGAAGGTGGAGGCGAAGGAGGGGTCGTTGGCCCCCACTACCAGGTTGCTGACCAGGCTGCCCGAGCCCGAGGGTCCTCCCGTACCTTCAGGTCAGTGGTGGAAAAAAAGTACTCAGTTTCTCTCATTTACTCTCAAGTAAAAGTATCAATACTGCAATATAGAAGTTACAAGTAAAAGCGCGGAATTAAAAATGCCGTTGAGTGAAAAGTACAAATGTATTGCCGTCAAAATGTACTTAAAAGTACCTAAAGTAAAAGTAGTGATTGTGCAGAATGACCCAAGTTTTCAAATGTTTGTATAAAAACATTTCAAGATAGCAAATCTACAAGCTCACAATGCCGACATTATATAGGGCTGAAGTGGTTAATGTATGCTTTGAAATAATAATCAAAATCTATAAAGTAACTAAAGTTTTCAAATAAATGTAGTGGAGTAAAAGCACAATATTTGCCTCTGAGATGTAGTGGAGTAGAAGTAAACGTATTGGAAACTGGAAATACCCAAGTACAAATACGATCACAAATTGTACTTAATCCATTCTGTACGGGAACGCCTTTTGGTGTTTTAACTAAGCATTATGTTATGCTTTAGCTATTGAAAAATAGCAGATCTACAAGCTCATAGCGCGCCACCGAGTGGCGCGCTACGAGCTTGTAGGTCTGCTATTTTTGAAAAATCGTAAAAATGCGGCACAAATCTTTGAATATATATTCTTTCAGAGCGAACGTTTTTTTTATTTCGACGTCAGGCCTGTACCTACAGTACTTAGTTACGTTACGCCACTGCGTACCTTCGGACCCGTCGGACAGCTCCCCGAAGCACTGTGTCACGGTTTCCAGTGAGATGGGAGGGATCTCAAACACCTCATCCCCAAGGCTGGGGGTATGGAATGTCTGCTGAATGGGGTGAAAAGAAAGAGAGTCAGCCAAAAACACACTGGTTGGTTGGTTGGTGAGCGGAACGCCACCTGTCGTATTCAACTTGGAAAGACACCTCAAATCAATATGTTTTAACACTCACCTCGGCGGAGAGAAAGTGACCTGCTCCGTTGATAGTTAAGTAATGTTCGCTGCCTCCTGGAAACTACAAGACGACAGAGGGTTATTATGCTGTGTGTGTGAGAGCATGAACATTAGCAACAAATATATCAACATCATATGTTAACTTATTATTCTAGTATGGCACTGGTGATTCAAAACTTATTTTATTTTACCAATAAGCCCTTCGCTAAGCCCCACCCCAAAAAGTGATTGTCCAATGCCAATCCATATAGTTTAGCAACTGTTGCTATGCAGGACAAGCTTTCGTCACCTCATAACTGTCTGTGTTTTTTGCATGGCTGTGTTGTTGAACACATAGGCAGCTTAACGTCAGGAAAGTTACATGACTGAGCCGCCCAGGTGATGGCAATAATACTAATGACCGTGGTCTTGCCGTGCTACATGAAAACTCCTGTCGTTAATGTTGGATACTGTTTATCCCTCTCTCATTTCCTCGTATTTCTAGTTTATTTAAATAATGTCATGCACATTTGTCCAGTGCATAGCCTACTGCAGGCCTGGTTGACTATAGATCTAGAAGATATTTTGATGCTCTTGTTGTGGGAAATATGAAGACTATAGTATATTGTTCCATGATAGTCTGTCTGGTCGTGTCTGTGAGCAACGACACCGCCTGAAAGCCTGTCTTAATCCAATCAACCCTTTGATCAAGCTGTATGTAAAAGACCATGTCACACCTATTGTTTGTTATGAGACCCTGCTGGGCTTGAATAGGTATCACTAGGTAGGCCCTGTCTCGGGGGGGGGGGGGGGGGGGGGGGGGGGGGAGTGATGCAGGCTAAACCTGCTAGACTAGTAGATGTTGTTTGCTTGTTGCTGTTCTTCTGAATAAACTTCTAAGATATACATTCACCCGGATGGACATATATTATTTCCATAACACTCTTGCTACAGAAATGATCGATTATTTATATGAAGAAATAAAACCCGTAATTTAACATGCATCTCAATGGGTGAGAAGGACAGCTTCCAATAGGCAACGTGCCTATTGGAAAAGGACGGGTTGGGGAGGCACTTAACGAAGGGCTAATTTGATATGTATTATGATAAAGGCTCATTCATAGTCTGGATTTTCGGTGGTGAGGTGACCACCGCTCCGGTGGTGAGCTGACCACCGGAGCTGAAATAACGTTGAGCGGTGGTGAGTAAAAACGGAGAGAAGGGCTGGGGCGGTGGTTTGCTCTTCACCGCGGCTCGTGACTTCATGTTGTAGTTCGGTGGTCACCTCAGTCACCACCGAAAATCCAGACTATGTATGAGCCTTTAGGCCACAAAACCTCATTTGATAAGGACCCCAATCTAAGAAAATCTGCCATCGTTAAGAAACTTAATCAAGATATGATTTTTTCGGTCTGTTATTTGGTCCAGAATTCCCTACTCTTCTGAAAATAGCCATTTGTACTATGTTCTCCATTGAACTTCACATTCCATATTGGTGTGGATGAACAAACAAACATAAACATAAATAAACATAAACATAAAACATTATTATTTTGCAGGGGACTCAATCAACAATGACCCCCAGGGGGTCCCTGAGCTGTTCTTCATTGAATGCTTTATTTATAAATAGTACAGTGGTACGATTTGATGATGCATGCTAAAGGGACAGCACAGAAAGCTTTAAAGGACGTGTTTGCATTGTGCTCCTGTGTATTCAATTCATCCAGACATTTAAAGACATGGCGTAGAATAATATACTGTAATCATCATCAACACTACTATAGTAGTAATAACCATGTACAGTAAACAACTGGGGGGCATTTCTGGTGTTGCTCTTTTATGGCGGTTTTGAAGGAGTCACACTTTTTGATTGGTAGGGCATTCAATTAATCAATAAACACATGTACAGTAAACTGTGTGTGTGTGTGTGTGTGTGTGTGTACTCTCAAGACTTAGATTGTTAAACATCTGTATATTACTTAACTTACAAGAAGTCTACACAATTAAAGAATGTAAAAGAATTGTTATTTTGATCAACGTTTGCCTGTTTATCTCTCCTATAATGGATGGTACCACAACAACACCGCATGGAATTGTGGACAAAATCAAGTTTTGGGTCCGAGAGAGAGGCTAAATGTCATCACATGGTGGTCCGTGGCTTAAATGCAGAATACATAAATAATGGATCAGTCAGTGTACTGTACGTTACCTTATTTTCTGAGTATCCACTGTACGGCTGTGTGTCCAAGAACTCCGAGTCCACATTTTGACCCGAGCCATCGGACAGGTCGGAGTAAAAATTCAGATCCATTCTTAAATTAAAAAAAGAGGCCTCCGTACTGTAGACGTTTGGAAACCCTGCGGTTTTTATCACAAACGACGTTCACTAAAGACTAATAAAGATACCTATTTTTTGTACCTAATCCATCCAGATACTAGGGGAGCTAGCGTCAGTTAGCGCACTAAGCTAAAGCTAACCGTTACAACAACCTCCCCCGTTTCACGGTAACGGTCACTTTTTAGGTTGATATGATCCACGCGTAACGTTAACGGAATGAATGTATACAAACGGTGATATATACCACACTACAAGATGATCTACAAACTTTAAATAAACATAAACGCGATTTATTTAGCAGCACTGCAGCAGAGTAAGTTGGGCCCGTGAGCCTCATTGGACCACAATGGGCTCCTGGGTAAACCCACTCCCCCTGCTGGACAACATTTCATTCTAATGCAAATCTGGCGAGGGGGGGGGGGGGTTTACTCCATAGAGTATATAAAAGGATAGAGACTGAACTGGCGCGAAGCTCCGCCCCCCCAGCTATTCATGTCAGTGGAAGTTGCTCAGTGACGTTTTGAAGCACCCGGAAGACTGCCGGAAGTCCCTCCTCCGGACCTCAACTTTGAGGTCCGGGGTGACGTATGCAACCGAGCGCTCAATGTTAAAGCCCAGCTGCACGGGGTTTCCCGGTCATGAATCCACGGGTCCGCCTGTAGTCCCTCCTCCTACCACTAGGACCCAGACCTTCAACGTTGAATAGTCTCACTCATAGATATATATAAACACTAGATAGCTCACCCGCGCTGTTGGCCAATGGAGAGCGACGTCGTTACGTGGCGGCCATCTTACCTCGGGACACATAACATTGTGTCTATGGGGCATGTACTCTTAAATGACCATAACTTGCTCAATTTTCAACCGATTATCAAACGGTTTGGTTTGTTATAAACGTCAGAGACGTCCGCATACTTATATGCTTTTATACGACGTTCATATAAAAAACATAAATTAAGCAGATACGCGTCCTGAATCATAGCCACGTTGACAACGTTTGTAATAAACCAACCCGTTTGTAAATCCGTCAAGATTTGAGTGAGTTATGACTGTTTCTGTTTGAGCTGCCATTGAACATACTGTACTGTAGCCCCGAAGTAAGATGGCTGCCGGGTGAACGACGTCAGAAACTCCGCCTTGAGCCATCTAGTGTTTATATATATCTATGGTCTCACTGGCCCCTTGGTTTACCCAGGCTGCCCAGGCCATAGATATATATCTATGGCCCAGGCTACTCCTGGCTGCCTGGATGGATCATCGATCGATCGATCATCATCACACACACACACACACACACACACACACACACACACACACACACACACACACACACACACACACACACACACACACACACACACACAGGACTACAGTCAGACAGAACCAATCGACCACAGTACAAACATTGCTCTCGTATGCACTCACGTGACGTCAGTCAATCTAAGATTTGACCCAAAAGAAATTGCAATAGTAATCGTTCAAGGTTTTTTATGATCCTTTCTTAGTCCAAATGACATATTACAAATTTAAGTATTATACATTTTGCATCATGGTAAATTCAGGGGTTGAAAGTTGGAGTAGGCTACTATAAAAAATAAAAAAAGGCAAAAAATAATAAAAGAAGCATGTAATGTGTCAAAATAGGGGTTTTTCATAATTCTGAATCCATTCCAAGCATTAGCTTTGCACGGAAAACATGCCCAAATGTGCCCAAATATTAAAGCATAATTGAAATTAGATTGTTTTTGCCTTAAAGGCTTTTAATGGTAGGCTACTCTTTCAACCCCTGGATTTACCATGATCCAAAATGTATAGGGGAGAACGGGGTAAGATGAACCAGAGATGTATAGGGGAGAACGGGGTAAGATGAACCAGAATGTATAGGGGAGAACGGGGTAAGATGAACCAGAGATGTATAGGGGAGAACGGGGTAAGATGAACCAGAGATGTATAGGGGAGAACGGGGTAAGATGAACCAGAGATGTATAGGGGAGAACGGGGTAAGATGAACCAGAGATGTATAGGGGAGAACGGGGTAAGATGAACCAGAGATGTATAGGGGAGAACGGGGTAAGATGAACCAGAGATGGCAGTAAATGTATAGGGGAGAACGGGGTAAGATGAACCAGAGATGTATAGGGGAGAACGGGGTAAGATGAACCAGAGATGTATAGGGGAGAACGGGGTAAGATGAACCAGAGATGGCAGTAAATGTATAGGGGAGAACGGGGTAAGATGAACCAGAGATGGCAGTAAATGTATAGGGGAGAACGGGGTAAGATGAACCAGAGATGGCAGTAAATGTATAGGGGAGAACGGGGTAAGATGAACCAGAGATGGCAGTAAATGTATAGGGGAGAACGGGGTAAGATGAACCAGAGATGGCAGTAAATGTATAGGGGAGAACGGGGTAAGATGAACCAGAGATGGCAGTAAATGTATAGGGGAGAACGGGGTAAGATGAACCAGAGATGGCAGTAAATGTATAGGGGAGAACGGGGTAAGATGAACCAGAGATGGCAGTAAATGTATAGGGGAGAACGGGGTAAGATGAACCAGAGATGGCAGTAAATGTATAGGGGAGAACGGGGTAAGATGAACCAGAGATGTATAGGGGAGAACGGGGTAAGATGAACCAGAGATGTATAGGGGAGAACGGGGTAAGATGAACCAGAGATGTATAGGGGAGAACGGGGTAAGATGAACCAGAGATGGCAGTCAAATGTATAGGGGAGAACGGGGTAAGATGAACCAGAGATGGCAGTACAATCTAATGATCTACCCATATTTCAGGATGTCTTCTATCAATTGAAATGATGAGTAAGCATCTATGACAAAGGACCATGAAAATATGACCTTTTTAAAAAAAGTGGTCATGTGGCTCAATTTGCCCCAGGGTAAGTTGATCCAAGTCGAGGGGCAAGTCGAACCACATGATATTTTAATGTTAAAAGCTTAAACTTGAACAGATAATGTATTAACTTATCAATAATAATATAATAACAGTTTTCCCTTTTACAAATAGTCTTATTTATTTGTTTATTTATTATTTAAACAATATTAAGACAATTAAATAAAGTTTGTTATTCAGAACCTTATATTTGCAATATTGTTAATACAATATTGCAAACTTCTCTTAAATGAGTATGTACATGCAAATTAAAGGTAATTCAGTATAATTTGAGTAGCAAAGACTTAATACAAAAATATGAATAGTGATTCCCATTGACTCAATTTACCCCCGGACATTGGCTCATCTAAGCCACCATTTTAGAAAACAATGACTAGAATAAGCTACTTCAGACAATTTAATTGCTAAATGATTCACATGGTTCTATCCATTGGCAAATCATCAACGTGTATGATATTACATTTTAGACCTAGGTACATTTTGCTTTGTATAACAGTCATTTTACATGATGTGTCGAAATTTTACTTTACCGACAACATTTTTTTTGTGTAAAAGAATGTTTTCTACTTTCCCCATGTGCTTCCCAACTTCACAGCCAGGTTTAAATTATGGATGCTTACTAGATTTAAGGTCACATGGCAACACAGGTTTCTAGATAAAGGGGGTGGTTCAACTTAAACCCTGGCTCATCTTACCCCGTTCTCCCCTAATACTAATTTTGTATATGTTATTTGGATGACCCTTTAATTAGCTCTGGCCCATAGCTCTAATGCCGTTGCATTTAGAATGCAATAAATAGATTCATGGTTGGTACAGTATTGTAGGCTAATGATTTTTTTTTACCTGTGGTGTAAATAGGTTTGAAAACCTTTTCACCAAAGGAGACAGGTTGTGATAGACTCCTGTTGTGGGAAATATGTATAGTATATTGTTCCATGCTAGTCTGTCTGGTCGTGTCTGTGAGCAACGACACCTTTGCCTGAAAGCCTGGCTTAATCCAATCAACCCTGATCAAGTTGTATGTAAAAGCCAATGTCACACCTATTGTTTGTTATGAGACCCTGTTGGGCCTGAATAGGTATCACTAGGTAGTTCCTGTCTCAGGAGGGGGGCGGACAGCCAAGACAGTCAGGGCGTCTCTGTATTGTATTGTACCTGTACCTGTATGTTGATCTGTGGACTTGCTTCTGGGGAATAAGAGAGGATTTACGGAGAAACTGAGGAGGGGAGTGGGATGGAGACGACGAGAGAGAGATGTACGGAGAGAGAAAGTTTGAGTGAATTATTCAAATAATTATTTTTATTGATTGACTGTGTTGTCACGCACGCGGCACGCTTTTTACGGGGACTACGGTGGCAATTAAACGTTGATGGTCAGTGTCTCCGTGCACAGTGCCTTCAGTTCTGTGACTGTCTGCAGATCGAGTCACTCTGAACACCGCGGTTGGTTCCGTAGAGAGGACATGGACCCCGCAGTGCTCATCTTCCTGCTGTATGTGTTTATAGCTTATGAGTTGTTCTGTGGAGTCATGCAGTACTGGCGGCAGGCGAATAAGCCCCGCAAACGGCCGCCAGGACCCATGTTGTGTTCAAGGTGAGGTTTGAATTTAAGTCAATGTTTTTAATTTCGGGAAATGGAGTCGGATACTGGATATTGAATTGTGTTAATGCTACAGCCAAAAACCAGACCAGGATTCTCTTTCATTTGAAAGATCCCCAGTTTGATTATGCATAGACCAATTAATTGTTTTGTGGAATCTTGGAACCAAATTCTATGCATAATTCAACAATAATGTGTATGTGTATTTACATTCAGTAGACCTGACTGAGTGACTTTTATCTCATGCATCCTGTTGACACCTATGGGGGTATCGATGTGGCGCCTGTTTATACTGTATCTGTGCCTTTGTTTGAGTTTAGTTCCTGGGACACACCCAAAGGACATCTACATGTCATTGTTATGATGAATTCCTGTTCTGCCCTTTGTCTATATAGAAGTGTCTATTTGTACGTCTCTAAATGTTTTTGATGAATTGAACATGGTGGACCCTATTGGAAACAAGTGTAATGCTTAATTGGGTCGTCCACTCACAGTTAACAGCCTTTGTATTGAGTTTGTGCTTGAAATGTACTGTAATTCTGCAAACTGTTAATACATTTTTCAATCAATCAATCAATCAAGTGATACAGGCTAAGCCTGCTAGACTGATAGATGTTGTTTGCTTGTTGCTGTTCTTCTGAATAAACTTCTAAGATATACATTCACCCGGATGGACATATATTATTTCCATAACACTCCACCATAGAGTCCCAGTCCCAGACCAGACAGTTTTGTGTTTTGCTTTTGTGTGGATTATAAATGCTAGATGTGGGCTATGAGTTTTTGTATTGAGTTGTGCTTGAAATGTACTGTAAATCTCCAAACTGTTAATTCAATCAATCAATATGAGCTGAATTTGAATTTAATTATTTATTTAGGAAACAAGACAACTGTTCTTTTATGAGTATGAAGACAATAGATAGCCTTTTATCAATATATATAACATATATATACAAATATATACTGTACAATTGTACAGTACACATCAGACGTTGTTTATTTGCATTGGCTGGCTACTTAATCTGCAGATGTGTGTTGTATTGTACTATTAATACATTAACACATTGGACACTCTTTGACATGTTTCATTCAGAGTATCTTCCTCAAAACACAGGCATTGAACAGTGCTCAGTGTATTGGCTGTACAGTACACAGTACACACACACAAGGAAAATATTACATTCACATTTTGTAAAAGTGATTATTATAATTACAAAATGGTTTTTTTATTCGATTGCTAGAGAAAAGTTCTTCTTTAGGCTTGTGTGTACATAATACACACCCTAAATACACACCCTAATTAAGCAGCAAAATGGTTCTCAATTAAGGTCATCCGGACAGCAGTGTGTTCCTGCTGGTCATCTTCTCCGTCGCCATGGGGACCCTCTTCAGCATCTTCTGGCAGCTCGTCTCCATGGGGACCCTCTTCAGCATCTTCTGGCAGCTCGTCTCCATATCTCTTTCCAAAGTTGTACAACAATGACTGTCAATGTCGTCTCTAGCTTTGTTCGAAGCCCATCCCACAAGCAGGGAAACCTCCGTTTCCAAACTCCAAACACTCTCTCCACAAGACCTCTTGCTTTAATGTGGCTGGTATTGTACCGTCTCTCTGCTGGTGTTTGAGGGTGCAAAATGGGGGGTCATCAGGTAGGCACGGCAGGCATATCCAAGGCCACCAACTAGGTGGCCTTGAAATGCCTTAACTTTCAAGCAGAGCACAGAGGTGGCTGTCATGTGTTGATCCTGGCCATCGAGCTACAATGTTGCTGATTTGGCCCTCCTTGTCACACACAACCTGAACATTAATAGAAAAGTGTCCCTTCCTGTTGCGAAACAGTTCTCCATTTGCTCCACCAGGGTTTTACAATTTAGGCATTTAGCAGACGCTCTTAATCCAGAGCGATTTACATTAGGCAAGAACAAAAACATGGGAATACATCACATATATAAAATGCATTTATCATGAAACATGCGTAAGCTAAGAATGTAACTAGAACATATCTATATAATGACACTATACATATGTGCTATGACTACATACAATGCAATTATTGTGCTGTCTACATGACATGCTATAAGTCTGTTTCAAATGCTATCTAAGTCTAAAAGTGCTATCTAAGGGGGTAGGATAAGTGCTATGGGCCATGATGGAGTCTGAAAAGGTGGGTCTTCAGACTACGGTGGAAGATTGGGAGTGATGCTGCAGTTCTGATTGCAACGGAGAGTGCATTCCACAGTTTTTGGGCCAGAAGGGAGAAGAGTTTGGGACGTGTGGAGCGTTGTCCCGGCGTTTTTAGTGAGGGTACTTCCAGCTTTCCTGCGTTGGCTGATCTGAGTGCGCGGGAGGGTTTGTAGGGTTCAATCATGCTTGCAAGATATGGGGGAGCCATTTGAATGGGGATGTGAGTACAGCCAATTGCTCCTAGCACTCCTGGAAAACCAGATGTTCTGTAAAATTCAGCAGATGTTTCTCTTGTTGGAGCAAATCTTATGTACTGTTTTTTCATTAAAGACACAATTGCTCGGGATACTCTTGCAACAATCCTACTCACTGTTGAGTCATGTACTCCAAAACGGTCCCCATCCACCAGCTGGAAGCATCCAGTTGCATAAAAGCGCAAGGCTAACTAGCTGGAGCAAGGGTGGTACAGCTGCATTCCTCTGTGGCTGTTCAATAATATTGCAGGCCCGATTTGATCAATTATTGTCATTACAGAGTCTTTGCTGAATCTGTACCGCCTTTTAAATTCATCATAATCATACAATTCGACTGGGTTCGTTTTCATGAAGCATTTGATATATGCTGCCATGTTGTTTACATTTAAACCACCTCTCATGCTGGTTTAGAATTAATCCCTTGTTGATATTTAAATCATTTAAAGTAGTGGTGCAACAGGATTTACATTAATCCAGGTTCACTGTGAAAATTAAAACCAAGATTAAAAAAACAAAACCAAGGATGGTTTAAAACTAAACCGGGTTAGTGAAAACTAGGTTTAAAGTTTGGCGCAACTGGATAAATAGATACACCTTGATTTAAACCAGATTAAGGCTTAATCTTTCTTGGTGCAAACGGCCCTATGGAGCAATTTATTTTGGGTCAGGCCCTTTTTTAGCTTAGATCGACTGGCCTAATAGATTGGCCTGCCAAAATAGAAGATACTTATTTAGTATGTGTGTGTGTGTGTGTGTGGTACAATAGGCCTATCATTTCAAAATAAATGTGGGTATACAGTACACTGAGGACACTAGCTGGACCGAGCACTCATCCAATGCCATTATGACTAATAGTCATAATGGCATTGGATGAGTGCTTGGTGCATGGACTATCCATGCACCTCATGGTACACCACAAAGGCATTAAAAACAAACCTTCAGAACCCTAAAAAAACCTGATCAGGTTATACAATATAGGGTGGGATGGCTCAGGATAGAGGACAAGAGTACAAAGTCAAAGTCATACGATTTGTCACACGTTACCGCAGTGAAATTTGATTGAGAATCATTTGATTAGTTGATTTGACCTCCCAATCCAACCCATTGATGCTGAGTGCCAAGCAGGGAGGCATTGGGTCCCATTTTTACAGTTTTTGGTATGACCCAGCCAGGGTTCGAACCCTGACCTCCCAGTTTCAGGGCGAACACTAGCCCCTTTCGGGACCCTCGGTTACCTTTTCTGAATTTCGTACGGCGGTACCCTAGGGTCCCTGATCGGTTATTCCACTCTCCACGCAGATTTACATACTCTCTTGTTCACGGAGACCTGCTCGGTCGCTTGAGTGTTAGTGAGATGTTTCAAAGATGCATACAGCTTTAGGAGACCGCCGCAACCATGCACCTCTCAAACTACTTCAATAATGTAAAAGACACACAGGCACAACACCAGCTCCACTACTGATCTCGTTCAACCCAGATTCGGCTCAAACATGGGGTTACCAGACCAGGCACGCATTGATTTGTTCTACTGCCATGCCACCGAAAGTCCTAAACATGTGGAATGCCATACCAACCGACATCAAAGTGAGACTCCTTACCCTCCTTCAAAACCACCATAAAAGCACCCAACTGCAATTTGTAACTGCCCCCCCCCCCCCCTCCCCTCGTACCAATCAATCAATGGAAGCCCCCCCCTCTGTGGACTCACTTGAAGTCATGTCTTTCCCATTGCTGGCAGATTGCACAAGCTTGATGGTCCACTTACTTACCTAGTAGATTTCTTCATACTGCTGCTTGTTCTTTTCTCCGTTATCTGTGATCTCACGAAGCACTACACTGAGCATCACATTTCTACATCCAGGGCAAGGAAGTCCTTCAATCCCAACACTTAGTGGCAAGTGAAAGAAACACATTTTAGCATCAGTGTTATTTTTACCAGCTGCAATGCAGGCTGTTCTACAATCTATCAGGTTGGTAGTGGCAACTTATAATTTCATTGGCTGCCGTAGTGGCAACTTATAATTTCATTGGCTGCCGTAGTCACCCATATTTCTGATTGGCTGCCTCGTCTCTAGGCAACCAGACACTTTTTGCCTCTAGCCCACCTCTCAGCCAATGGGATAGCATTGCAGCCAGCAACAACCCGCGTGTGTGTGTGTGCATGCAGCTGGTAATTATGACTGTCATTTTGGGCTTGTTTTAAATCATCTGCACAATTAGATTTAGACCATCAATTCACAGCCCAAATCATAGTATAATATATCCTAAATGTGTCCAATTGTCAAAATAATTGATGTGCTTTTCAGTTCAGAACAATGATGTAATTCCAACTATTATTAACATTAACCATGTGTATTGTAGATACTATGTTTGATTGACACACACACACACACACACACCCCAAATATTGCATATGGTTTTGCAATATTACTTTGAAGGGACAGCACATTAGGCCTAAATGTAATACCGTGTGTGAATACATGTTCATTTAGCCAACCAGGGACATGTACAACAAGGAACATGTACAACCAGGAACATTTGTAGCACAGTATAGACTTTAGAGGTGCTCCGATCAGGGGTTTTGGGACAGATCCTGATCACAGATTGTTTTTCTCATGATAGGCCGATACCGATATTGTGTGTAAGGGGATAATTTGAATATTTCCAAAATGATTATCCCTCTGCTGTCGGGAAGAAACCTTATATTTTGGAAACAAAGCAATACTACCCCATCAAAGGGGGAGAGGTGGTGGAGTTTGTTGCTTTAGCAGGCAGTTTGAGGGTCCAATGGAGTTAAGGTTCTGTCCGAAGCGCTTTACCACTTTTCATTTTTGAGTGGTGTAAACCACTCCTACAACTGGCTTTTGTGTGCATAAAAAAATGACCATGGTTGCTATGTTCAAAATAATTTCTGACGTAATTAAATCACACCCGGGTGAACT
The DNA here is from genome assembly GCF_951216825.1 of Electrona antarctica. NCBI lineage: Eukaryota > Metazoa > Chordata > Actinopteri > Myctophiformes > Myctophidae > Electrona > Electrona antarctica. The sequence goes on from NC_136806.1 coordinate 9,545,600, forward strand.
GGATGACCGTAGCAACCGTGGTCATTTTCTCTGCGCAAAAACAGCCAGTTGTGAAATCACATCCGGGTGTGATACATACATTTATCAAAAATGATAGCTTTTTTTACTTAACATATTTTGTGTGATTTCATTACGTCAGACATTACGTCAGACCACAGCTGATCATGCTATATAAAACCTTACACCACTCAGTTCACACGGGTGTGATTTTTTCAATATGTTGAGGGGTGCAAGCCCCTCATTATGCACAGCTTTGTGTGTGTGGGTGTTTGTGTGTATATGAGCATGGAATGGGCCCAAAATGCAGTTTTATGTTTGTGTATGAGCACAAAATATGCTCAGCTGATTGGCTGAGCACGGAATGTGATGTATGATGATAATAGCGCCCCTCACTTCTTTTTTAACCAACACACAGGCGTAAGGGGGTTCAATAGCACTGAAAAATCCAAAACCTCAAAAATTGACTTTTGGTTTCCTCCCGACAGCAACGACACGTCCCCATTTAAAAACTGTTTGTGTGTGTGCGCGCGTGCGTGCATGGGAAGGGGAGAATGTTTAGGCCTGTCCCAAAGATGCAAAATGATATTATACTATACATCCGATTGACATTTATACCACCATTTTGACCCGAGATCAGATTCTAAAAATGTCTTCTACATCCTTACAGTTTTCTGAAAAAGCTATGTTTCTATGTCAGTCGTTCTTCTATTTTTCAAAATAGCAGACCTACAAGCTCGTAGCGCGCCACTCGGTGGCGCGCTATGAGCTTGTAGATCTGCTATTTTTCAATAGCTAAAGCATAACATAATGCTAACACCAAAAGGGGTTCCCGCCCAAAAACATCGGTTTCTCCATATCGGGCAAATTGCCGATCACAGACCCGAGTCATTTGGAGTGAAAAATCTTCCGATCACCGATCGATCGGAGCACCTCTATTCAGATTACAGGATGAAGGCACACATTGTCGGATTGACTTCCTCATTGTGACTTTGTTTGACGACACCAACCTTCACGACGACACACAAAGGGACACAGTTGCTTTCACTGTAGATTGCTGTTATTTCATATCACAGATACAGTCAGGTCATAAAACAAGAATAATTACTCGTAGCTGTCATCTCTTTGCACCATAGCACACACCTGACCAGCTCTACATTATACAATACACCCATCATCCTCCTAGCACTGCATCAGTAACTAATATACCCCCTTCCCCTCCTCCCCCTTCACGCTCCCTCCCTCTCCGTTCCCTCCCCTAGAATGAAAAACATGTACATTCACACACACACACCGGGTGATCCCCTCGTAGCTCTGTGACTCATCTAGTTGCACATACTGTGGTTGAATTAAATCATATTGAGGGGATCTCAAACCATGTTCACTGCAGTACGTAGTAGTAGTATGTGTGTCTGTGTCCATCCACTCCACCCATTTTCACATAGCGCCAGCACAGAGGCTCATTGATAAAAACAAATCAGGATGCGTGTGTGTGTTTCTGTACAGCTGGGCGCCCCCCCCACCCCCCCCCCTTTTGGTCACGGCTGGGAATGCGATGGTATTACGAAGACTGGAGGAAAAGACGGGAGAGCTGCGTGTTGTGAAACAATAAGAGTGCGTGGCATTTGGCGCCACCTGGTTGCAGGCCCGAGTAGGACACAGAGGGAGAGGATGTTCCGAGGAGAGCGTCATTACGCATAATGGGAATGAAACACGGGGTGGGGGTGCAAACCTGCTTTGTTTCCTGATCAAAAATAAACAAAAACAAAAACATTACATAAAACAAATGAATAAAAATAGGAACGGAATTATTCATCCATATTTCAGATACACTTGATAAAAATAAATGAGGAATAACATGATATCATGACAACACATGATTTCATTTTTTTCGAGAGTGAGAGGTGACCACGTCGGACAAACAAACAAACGTCTGGGTTGTTGTTGTTGTCGGGTCAATCCTCTGAGCTAGAGGAGTCGTCCGAGTCTTTCTGCGTCATGATGACGTCTTCCAGCAGGGCTTCCTGATCCGAGCTGTCGTAGCCGCCCTGGGAGAGGCTGTCGCCGCCCTCCATTTTCACGTCAAAGTCCGGGCTGGTGAGGAAGTGGTGGGAGGTCTCCAGCTCCTCCTCGTCCATCATGTAGGCACCGTCCGAGACCAGGGTCTCTTCCTCCTCCACTCCCCCCAGGAGAGGGTCCTCTTCTTCGGGGGCGGGCGCCGGAGCGTGATGGTGATGATGGTGGTGGTGGCGGCGCCGGGCTTTCTTGGGCATGTCCGAGTCCGAAAGGAGACGGTGGAAGAGGCTCTCGGGTAGGAAACCCTGCAGGATGAGAGTGCTGCAATGTTATAGAGTCTAATAATGGATGTCCCATCTTTCTTTACCTGTCGATAGTAAGTTACTACAATACCATCTTATACCATCGGGGCGGCTCGTTGCAGGCTATGGCTTCAAGATCGTTTTCCCACAAGTATAGGACTTCTGAACATCAGGCCCCATCTCTGTTCTGTACATAACATGTAGTGTCATGCCTCTTGGAGAGAGGTAGCCTTTTCTTTCTAGTTCCCTCTCTGCAAGAGCTGTGTAGTATTGTCAATGTATTGTGTGATCATGTTGTGATTGTTTTGTATACCGATGACTGCTTGGCACAAAATTAATTCCCGCAAGGACAATAAAATATCTACCCATCCACCTACCCACCTACCCACCCACCCAACCACCCACCCACCCACCCACCTAACGTGCAGATTGCAAACAAAGCTGCAAAACAACATGATATTTACTACAGTATCCATGCTAGGCTGTTTGTGTGTATGTCCCAGTGTGCTGACTAGTCTGCATGCAAAAAGTGCTTCTCAAGGAGGACAATGCTGGTGCAATTTGAAGGCTTTGATTTTACTGTGCCAATGATTTAACGACATACACATGCTGCATTTCTTGCACGTTGTGAGAGCTTCTTAGATCTGCTATTTCTGCTACATAATCACATATAGGGTTTGGTTAAATATTCAGTGGTTTTCAACCAGGTCCTTGAAGGGGTTCCAGGTGGTCCACAGCTAAATGATGGTGAGTTAGTAACCAAATGGACCCTTATAGATCTTTAACTCTTGAGTGTAAAATGTCCATTTGGTTTCACTTCACGCTCTTAACCCATTTTGAGCGGGAACCCCTTTTGGTGTTTACATACATTATGTTATAATTTAGCTATTGAAAAATAGCAGATCTACAAGCTCATAGGTCTACGAGCTAAAATTGTCATGCTTTAGAAAACTTTTATTTTTAATTTCGACGTCAGGCCTGAATGGGTTAAGAGTTAAATTATTGTTAAACATCTTCATTACTTAATGTAGAAGAAGTGTACACAATTAAGGGAACGTAGAAGAAATGTTTGCCTGTTGTCTCTCCTATGGTACCAACATCAATACATCATGGAACTGTTAAGCCATTTAGGCCTGACCTCAAAATTTAAAAAAAATCTTCTAAATCCTCCAGTTTTCTGAAATAAATATTTTCACGATTTTTCAAAAATATGAGCTTGTAGATCTGCTATTTTTCAATAGCTAAATTATAACATAATGTTTAAAACACCAAAAGGGGTTCCCGCCCAGAATGGGTTAAACAATGACAACAAAGTATATTCTAACAGTAGGTTTTAACAGCGGGCGACAGCCAGATGAATTTCCCGGAAGTGCATTATTTGTCTAAGGCAGGGGTTCTCAACGTTCTTGGCCGGGGACCCCCGAAAATGCTTTGGCAACGTCTCGGGACCCCCCGCCCCGCCCCCTCCCGACCCCCAGTATAAATTGACTGCTACAATAACCTTAATAATAGAGACAATACACCATAAATAAATACTGAAACCAGATATAATCATTAAGCAAAGTTAATGCAAGCTCTTTGTGTACTATGTAATCTCTTAATTTCCATTTTCCAGCCATTCAGTTTTTTTTTTTAAATAATTTGGGGACCCCCCAAAATAATTTGGCGACCCCCCGAGGGGTCGCGACCCATGGGTTGAGAACCCCTGGTCTATGGGACCCGGCGACTTCCGGCGATAGCAGGCGAACAGGCGATGGTCGAAAGGTGGGCGGAGCAACGTCGCCGAAAAGATAATTCATCTTTACGGGCGATAACGGGCAATTAGGCGATGTGTAAACACTGCTTCCCAGAACTTACAGAGTTGCGGACCGTTTCAGCCCACAGTGGAGCTACAGCGTGGTCGTGGTTCTCCTCCAGGTGTTCCCTGAGGTCCTGCAGCATGGGGCAGGACGCGGCTCCAACCTGAGGACGGAAAGCAACACAACGTGAAACCACCGCTTCTAAAGTCAAAGTCATACGATTTGTCACACACGTTACCGCAGTGAAATTTGTTCTCCGCATTTGACCCATCTCTTGGAGTGGTGAGCCGCAGCCAAGGAGCGGTGAGCTGCAGCCGTGCCGCGCTCAGGAATCATTTGATTAGTAGATTTGACCCCCCAATCCAACCCTTTGATGCTGAGTGCCAAGCAGGGAGGCAGGGGGGCGCGTGCTCATCCTAGGAACTCCAAATATCGCCTATGACTCTGCACCAATGCAATAAACAGAAGCGGGCGTGCGCCATGATGTCACGTTTTGCGGGTTCATCGGTTTGCCCGTTTACATGGAGGCGGGAGGTCTGAGCGTCCACTCTAGAAGGTGTTTTCACTTTGTTGCATTTTCAAACCGCGAAAACACCTTTATCGTCTAAACGGACCCGTGAAAACGATACTTTATTTTGTCGTTTTCCATGGAAACCGTTCTTGTATAAAAGGCGCCTAAAAGTAGTCATATTTCTTACTTAGGTAAAAGTATCAATACTGCAAAGTAGAAATATTCGTATAAGTAAGAGTTTGGAATTCAAAATTTACTTGAGTAAATTAAAAGTACAAAAGTATTGGTATCAAACAAAGTTTTAAAATAATTGTAGTGGAGTAAAAGTATTATATTTGCCTCTGGGATGTAGTGGTAAGTAAAACATGCCTCAAATGTGTACTTAAGCACAGAGCAAATGTCCACCACTGGAAATAAACCAGCAGATGTGTTGTGAAACCACTGCCTCGAAATGTCACTTTGTCCAGTTAGGGATGAACTGATGGTGTGTGTGTGTGCGTGTGCGTGTGTGTGTGCGTGCGTGCGTGCGTGTGTGTATAACTGATAGCTTCTACACATCATGTTTCACCATCTTTCCATTCAGGGATGGAGTGTATTGTATGATCATTGACAGCCTCTACAAAGTGTGTTTCACCTTCTTTCCCGTCCTCATGTGGATGAGCTTGATCTTCTCGTTGCCTGTGATGGCTTTGTCGGCCCTCTTCCTCCTCCTCTTCCTCTTGCTCCTGTTCACCAGAAGCTAGGGTACCACAGAGAAATGGGGCGGGGGAATACAGTTATTAACACATTGAGAGCCCACGCAAAACTGCCCAAAATCACTTTCACCTAGAAAATCCATTCACATTTTTTATAATTCAGCTGACTGTGGAGACACATGCTGGAACTTTTTACTTTGAAATGTTTTATAGTTTCTGAGTTATTTAATTTAAACGCCAAATGCATTCTCAATGGCGAAAACACAAACTTTGGCACCACGTGTTAAAAAAGAAAAAAGAAAAAAGTGTTTTGATTTTTCTGATTTTTTTTTAATAAAAAAAAGAAAATAAATATATATATATATATATTTTTTTTTCAAAGACGTCCACAGACGTCTTGGGCTATGCACGTGCGGTAATACCCAAGACGTCCACAGACGTCTTGGGCACAAAAGAGAGATGCCTCATTGGCCGCTGCAGTTCATTGGAGCGACGTGTGTCGACGTGAGGGCGGAAGGCCCGCTACGCCACGCTGCCACTCAAGTGACTACTGGCCAATCACAGCACGTCTTTTCCAGGACTTGTTAGACCCGAGCGTCCACTCTGTGACACACACGGAAGCTTCTGTGAAGCACTAGTCTCGCGTTGCCAGACTGTTGCCTCTCGCAGTAGTTGTGTGCCTACGCAAGACTACTACGGAGTACACACGCCCCAGTCAGAGCCGAAGGAGGTGTCTGGGGCTTCTCGAGGTGAAGTGGTACACTGAAATGTGACATTGAAATATGGAAATACAAGGTTTCTTCCCGGCAGCAGCAAAATGATAGATTAACTCGTTCTCGCCCTTTACCATAGGCTGCGCGCTACGGGAGGTGCCGGGAGAATGCACGACAATACAGAAATTGCAGAAGAAGAGAGCCCTCTGTTATAACCCGGAAGCAGTAGCAATGTCAATGTAAACAGTTCTACACGACCCGCCATCTTGGATTAAAGTTTTTTATTAAGCTCCTAATTTCGTCCTTTAATGTGCGTTACCTCCAGCATGTCTCCCTCCACCTCATAGTCGGGGTTCTCCTTCAGCCAGGTGGGAGGGTCTCTGCGCCGTGGGGTACGCTCCGTTGGGTCATGGTGGAGGACCAGTCCATCCGGGTCTGATAACTGAGCGGCCTGAGCGGTCCACACACACACACACACACACACACAGGCATTGATTGGATTAAAACTGCATGAAAGCTTCAATCTTTGTGCTGTGCGTAGTAGGGCTGTACTGAAGGAGTTCAAAGCCTCGTTCGGTCATTGACATTCAAATTCTACATCAACATCCACATTGTTTTGTAAAACACACTTTTATTCTGCGAAAGAGCCTTTACACACTTAACCCTTAGAAGATGAAAGACGCCAATTGGCGTCTTCATCAGAATTCCGTAAATGATCAATGACGCCAATTGGCGTCTTCAGCTTTTCTTATTAATCTAACCATATTAACATCCTCCGGAGCGCTGTTTAAACTCCTGAGCTTATATTCCAACTACATTACCCATAAAACCCGTGTCACGTGACACACCTGCATCCTTTGCTATAAAACCTGGCCACCCCCCCGGGATCTGCGTGGGGAAGACAGTTTTGGAGTAGTCTATGGTGCGTGTCGAAAGTGAGTGAGTAGTATTGATTGATTGAGCGAGTTTTATAGCAGTAGTAGTAGTAGTAGTAATAGTAGTAGTAGTAGTAGTAATATTAGTAGTTAGTTGTAGTAATTTAGGTTTATATTTAGTTTAGATTATTTAGTTAGTAGTCTGTTGTCTGTCTGTCTTTGTCTGTCAAAAAAAAAACAAAAAAAAACCAAAAAAAAGTGTCCGCGTCTTGCCGTCTTATCTGTGTATAGTATAGCTTTAGATCGTTAGTTTAGTGTGTTTATTTTTACCTGTTTAGTGTGTGTCTGTCTGTTGGTTGAGTGTTGGTTTGTCTGTACGTCTTGTTAGTTTATATAGTAGATTACGAGTGTAGTCGGTCAGTAGTCAGTGTCAGAGTGTAGTTCGACATGGCGCCAAAAAAACGCTCCAAGCGTCCATCTCCCCTTCCCTCTACCTCCACTGGTGGTGTGCGACAAACAACCATGGAGGAACATCTCCGCATGGTCTTCGTCGGGAAGAAGGGCCGGCCCCGTAATCCTGATCCTCTTCCACCTCAGACCGACGAGGAGTTGTCTGGTAGCGACGGAGAGAAGCCAGGAGATGCGGTGGTGCCTCTTGTCCCCCCCGGGCCTGATGCTAAGCCCCTTGTCCCCGATGTCGAGCCTACTGTCGTCCCCGATGTGAAGCTCTTGTCCCCCGTCAAGAAGAAGAGCAGGCAAGCGGCTTCGCCCGGTCCCCAGCCCGGTGGCAGCGGGTTGCAGGATCGCGGCCTTCTCGCATCTACTATCCCCAAGCCTGCGCCCAGTGTTAGCGGTCCCTCTCCCCGGCCTGGCTCGAGCGACGACACCGTGCTCCGCCGATCTACACGGGCTACGAGGTTTTCCAAGGGGTTTGTCGCCCCCCCCCCCCCAATCTTCCTCCGAAGAGGACTTTGAGCCGTTTCGAGACAGCGATGGAGCCGAACCGTCCCCCGATGAGCTCGATGGTAAGAATCTTATTGTCTGAAACATTGTTACGAAAAATGCCAACACATTGTAGCCAACACACATCAAAGCAAAGTGTCCATCGTTGTATCCCCCCCCCCACTGCTACAGCGGTGGAGTCCTAAGCGAACCAATGGGGCTTTCAAATAGATCTGTATTGAGCTTGCATGATGATCAAATGAACGTATTGTACCGTGGTTTATATGCTATATATTATGAGAAATGTTCCATTACTTTTTTCCCCATCTATTCAGTATTGTTTTATCGTTTATTATGATCCCTGTTTTTTTGTATTACTTTTCCGCGCCGCTGGGGGAAGGGTGGTGTAATGCAGGCCGCAAAGCTAAGCTAATTCATTATACTACTAAATCTATATAATATTGCGCTTGCATGATAATCAAAATAGTGTATTGTACCGTGGCTTATAGGCAAAATCATATAAGATGATCGCTAGAAATAAATGATTTGGATGATGTAGCATGCACGATAAAACTATCATATAAAAAATGTATTTTGACGATGACGAAGGTTTTCAGGAGGAGGCCGCCATCATGCGGCATGGCCGCATGATGGCGGCACCTTCGTCAAACCTTCGTCATCGTCAAAATACATTTTTTATATGATAGTTTTATCGTGCATGCTACATCATCCAAATCATTTATTTCTAGCGATCATCTTATATGATTTTGCCTATAAGCCACGGTACAATACACTATTTTGATTATCATGCAAGCGCAATATTATATAGATTTAGTAGTATAATGAATTAGCTTAGCTTTGCGGCCTGCATTACACCACCCTTCCCCCAGCGGCGCGGAAAAGTAATACAAAAAAACAGGGATCATAATAAACGATAAAACAATACTGAATAGATGGGGAAAAAAGTAATGGAACATTTCTCATAATATATAGCATATAAACCACGGTACAATACGTTCATTTGATCATCATGCAAGCTCAATACAGATCTATTTGAAAGCCCCATTGGTTCGCTTAGGACTCCACCGCTGTAGCAGTGGGGGGGGGGATACAACGATGGACACTTTGCTTTGCTTTGATGTGTGTTGGCTACAATGTGTTGGCTGAAATGGATCAACACTGAATAGATGGATGTGTTGGCCACAATTCGTATGTGATTGGCTACATTTTTGTATGAAGGAATGTAATTGTAGCGTGCACTCCAGCTAAATGATTATTTATTTGTACATATTTAGAACCGGGTGATGAGGAGTGGCACGATGATGAAGATGAGGTGAACAGTGATGTGGATGGAGGTGAGTAACTAGAGAGCTAAATAACTTGTGGATGTGGCTAAAGTCTGTCTGCATTTGGCACTATGGAGAACGCTACACCATGCCTCTAATTGATTGAAATGGTTGTTGTTTTACAGATGATGAACAGCCCATCATCTCGACAGCTGCAGATGCTGCCCCTGTGCCCATGGAAGCAGGTATAAATACAATGCACAGAACAAAATCATGTATATCATTTTATAGTCTCATCACATGTTACAGCTCCACCAGATGTATTCTACATGAATAAAAACAATGTTTTTTATGCTAATAATTGTGTATTCCTGTAATTTAGGTGATGCCAACTCAACGGCTTCGCCAGGGTGGTCTGCTGGTGGGTGGGAGCCACAGGACATCCCGTTTACTGGAGAGCCGGGTGTTCACTGTGACCTCAGTGCAGAGAGTGATCCAGTGGAGTTCTTTGAGCTGTTGCTGACCGATGAGCTGCTCCAGTATATTTGCGATGAGACCAACAGATATGCAGCGCAGTCCATCGCAATGGTGTGTATTGTGTATATTCCACATTGATGTTTTCCCAAATTGATGACTTTGTTGTAATTTCTGCAAATAAATCTAACTTATATATCTATCTATCTAGATCCAGGACCCACTCCCACACTCCACAGTGAAGAAATGGACGGATGTCTCTGTGATAGAGTTGAAGAACTTCTTCGGGCTCTTTTTCCTGACGGGCCTTGTGAGGAAGCCAACCCTTGTGTCATACTGGTCCCGGCGTAAGGCTAATGAGACACAGCAGTTCAGGCGCACCATGAGCCTGACCCGGTTTCTGCTGCTCAAGCGGTTCCTTCACTTCAGTGACCAGGAGACTCCAGACACAGCGGACCGCATGTACAAAGTCAGATATCTTGTGAACTATCTTCTGGCCCGGTTTCAGTCCATGTACACCCCAGAGAAGAACATATCCATCGACGAAGGTGTTATGCTATGGAAGGGAAGACTGGCTTGGAAGTGCTATAATCCGTTGAAACCGGTAAAATGGGGGATTAAATCCTACTGCCTAGCCGATTCAGCGACGGGCTACCTCTGGAACATGAAGCCATATACCGGAGTAGGCTGTGGGCTGGACACGACCGTGATGGAGCTTCTCGGACCGTTGTCCAACAAAGGCTACCATTTGTACATGGACAATCTGTACAACTCAGTGAACAGGTGTATTATGCTACTGTCTTTGGGAACCCATGTATGTGGGACGATGAGGAAGAACAGGGGGGAACCACCGGAGATGAAGCGGCTTAGCAAACCAGGCGACATGAAGCTGGGCGAGACTCTGATGCGCCACAACAATGACGGGGTGATGCTGTTGGCTTGGCGGGACAAGAAGGTTGTCAAAATGTGCAGCACCATCCACCCACACACGATGGTCACAGTCACTGAGAGGCGTAAGAAAGCCAGAGTGACGCCAGGCGAGCCAGTCAGGGATAAAAAAATTAAGCCACATTGTGTCAACGAGTACAACAAGTACATGAATGGTGTGGACAAACTAGACCAACATATCTCCTACTATCCGTTTGCCCGTAAGTCCTACAAGTGGCCTGTGAAGTTTGTCTTTTACATGTTTCAGATGGTGATGTACAATGCGTTCGTGTTGCACAAACTCAAGCAGGGCAGGACAAAAACTCTCCTGGACTATATCATGTTGGTGGTGGAGAGGTGGACATCACTGAGACCAGGGAGGCCGGAGGAGGAGGAGGAGGAGGAGGAGGCGGCGGCGGAGGGGGCAGTGGGGGGTGATCGTCCATATAGGGCAAGAGCAGGTGATGAGAATAGGAGACTTGAGGTGCATTTGCGTGGCCATGTGCCAGTGAGAATTGACAAGAGAACCTGCAGGCTCCACCTGCTCAGTAACGGTCCCAATGGTAGACCACTCCGGCATATGACCCTGTATTACTGCCCTGATTGTGAGGTGCCCTTGTGTTTGTTCCCATGCTTCTTCGTTTACCACAAGGACAAGAATATCAAGCACTACTTTGAATAACTGTTCTCTTTTTTTTTCTTTTTTTCTGTCTTATTTTGAAAGTCTACACCCTCAACGTCAATAGAACTGTAACTACCCTGTATACCCTACACACACACTGTCAACGTCAAATAGAACTGTACCCTGTATAGCCTACACATACAATGTCAACGTCAAAATAGTGTAACAGTGCGGCTAAGCTGCTTCATCTCCGGTGGTTCAGGGGGGGAGGGGGGGAGGGGGTCCTACACACACACTGTCAACGTCAAATAGAACTGTACCCTGTATAGCCTACACATACAATGTCAACGTCAAAATAGTGTAACAGTGCGGCTAAGCTGCTTCATCTCCGGTGGTTCAGGGGGGGAGGGGGGGTCGGTGTCCTACACACACACTGTCAACGTCAAATAGAACTGTACCCTGTATAGCCTACACATACAATGTCAACGTCAAAATAGTGTACAGTATGTACACTATGTATTGCATTAGTATTTATTTATTTTCTGTAATTATTTTAAATTATAATGTTTATGTTCTGGTTATGTTCTGGTTATGTTCTGGTTATGTTCTGAAAAAATAAAAGTGCACTTTTCCAATTTGAGATACCTGTCGGGCTATTTTTACACTATTCTGAGGTTTATGGTTTGACTAAGCGAGTTTCAACTGTGATTTACTCTGTAATTGTAGATGGTAAGAACCCAATTTTTTTTTTATAATGCAGTATACATTCAAGTCTATATTTTGATACATATCATGGGCACCAAGTCATATCAAAACAATGTCCTTGGATGTGTTTTTTATCAAAACTGTGTTTCTTCGTAACAGGTTTTTGAGATTCATGCATGAATATACAAGGTACTGGTAAGACTATGTAGACATGGTATATATCAAAATGTGCGTTAGAATGTCTACATTTACCCCAAAAAGAATTTGAGTTTCTATCACGTTCCAATGCAGAGCTATGGGAACTTTTAGCTGGATAGGTCAGATTGGTCCTGACTGACCATGCTATTTATAGATGGCAAAATATCTACAGTGGTACATGTGAGAAACTTTTTTCTTTTTCTTTTTCTAACTAGACAACTCACCCTTTAAAATGAGATATGGCATGGGTGTGTACGCCCAGCAGAAAAAAAGTTCTTTAGAAAATAAAACTTCAACTGGTCATAACTTTTTTTGTTGTCCTAGAAACAGAAAACAGTGTAAATGCAGGCTCTTTTAAATGGCTTCCAACACAAGAACTAAACATTTTATCAACTCAGTTCATTTTTTTCCTGGAAGCAGACAAGTCAAGCTTTCTCTGAAGGTCTTTCGTTGTCACACATTCACAACAGAGAATTTTCAATAAATCATTCAAAAACGCCATTCTGCCATAGAGAAGTCTAAAAACTATATAGAAATCCATGAATATCTCAAAGAGTTAAACAATTCACATGTGTATATAACACAAACAAATGAATGTAAATACAATGCACCACTGTATGAACAAATTCATAGTCAATAGATAAAGTCCCATCCTTTGCACAAACACAACACTGTACTACAGAACACCACATTTAAACATGAAACCGTACTAGATGGGACATTTAAATTGGTTAATGATTTGGACCCATAGCTGATAAAGGGACATTGTGTTCACCTTGTTATCTTTGTAATGAGTCTGTTTCATTCACTTCATTCAAGAACTTCTGACCATCATTTCAATGGGCTCTATGCACACAGAATAAATCTCGAGTTGTGATCCTCACTCAAATGTGCACTTGCAGTTTGGGCAACTCCAAAGCAAAGTCCACGTCCCAACATTTGTTTGTGTCGGATCGGTGGTTAGACTGGCTTATTCACCGATACCGATATGACAAATAAGGGCCGGTCCGATACTTTTCCCCGATACCGATACAGTATCGGGACATATCTAATATAAATCATTCAACACTTTACTCCACATGGTCAATATTATGCCCATCTCTACTCTGTACCTCGTGGTCTTTGCGCTTCTTACGGCCGCTGCTCTCCCCTCCTGATCCGTTGGGCATCAGAGCATGCTTAGAGAAGGTCAGCTTCAAGCCTTCCTCCTGACAGTGGAAGAGAGACACAGAGGGCTGTGATGAAGCAAGCGTTGACGCTCCAAATCAGGGCTTATCAAACTGCGTGGGTCACAAAGGGGTCTAGTACAGTAGGTGCGTCGCAGATCGGCGACAATTACGCAAGCTTTTAACGCGGAGAAAAAGATGCATGCAGACTCTGTGTTACAACATTTTAAAGTCAAGCTAGGTTTATTTTAGGTTTATTTTTTTGAGTGGTGTAAACCACTCCTACAACTGGCTTTGTTAGTCTGTCTGTCTGTCTGTCTGTCTGTCTGTCTGTCTGTGCGCAAAAAATTAGCATGGTGCATTGTGATTGGCCGGAATGAGACATTACGTCAGTGACCACAGCTGATCAGGCTATATAATACCTTACACCACTCAGTTCACACGGGTGTGATTTTTATTTTAAATATGATTCCATTAACCCATTTTGGGCGGGAACCCCTTTTGGTGTTAGCATTATGTTATGCTTTTGCTATTGAAAAATAGCAGATCTACAAGCTCATAGCGCGCCACCGAGTGGCACGCTACGAGCTTGTAGGTCTGCTATTTTTGAAAAATCGTGAAAATGTGGCACAAATCTTTGAATATATATTCTTTGAGAGCGAACGTTTTTTTTAATTTCGACGTCAGGCCTAAATGCGTTAAATATTTGGTATAAACAGATATACGTTAAAATGTACATGTAAATGTACAGAAAAGAATTCTAAACAAAAATATGTGTGACCTTGACCTGCGTTTATAGCTGAACTTGGACGAGAGTAAACTTTGACAAAGACATATTTGTCTCACTTTCGCCGACCTTCATGAGAAACCTGCCTGGTTGAGGCACGATGTGAAATTTCAAACCACAACCGTACGCAGCAGTAAGAGAGTTTACAATATGTCTGTATAGTTCATTGGATACTGTCATAAAGTGCATAAGGCCCCTGTGTGGAGACATGGCTCAGCTGAACCGAGTCAGAGCTGTGGCGCTCCAACAGTCACGTTCCACCACGTTCCTCATACCTTGAGAAGTTTGACGGTGAAGTTCTCCCCGTCCTCTCCCTCGGCTCCCGGCGTGCTGTTTGCCTTGCGCTGCATCAGCCGCATGTAGCTCATCTCGTCTCCCACCACCTCTTCAGGGCCTCCTGACGGGGTGAGCTGGACCTCTGGGATGTAGCGCCGGCCCGTCGGCCACTGGCCGCTAACAACCATGGTGCACAAGCTGTCCAGCCGGTTGATCAACACGCGGTCCTGGAACACAGAGAAGAGTTCAATGAAGGGCATGTCTTTTATTCTAAACACATTCACTGCCAAAGACGAGATAACTCCTCCTTTCAATTACAACCGTTGTCTGAAAATGTTTTATATTGATTCCGTTTGAGATTGCGCTATACTACCGTCTGGAAGCGTTCTCTGTCAATGTGTCTAGGAGATAAACCGGAAGTGGTTGCTCTGTCAGTAAAAAGGTTCCCCCTCGTTGACTTGAACGATCTTATCACCCTTGGTTGGATTCTAATCCCAGATTCCGATTCTAATCAAAACAAGCTTAATTTACGGCCGATTCAGGGCTCATCGCTGGACGCGGTTAAAATGAAATCATGCCTCGGGTGGTCCACGATCCTCCCGCGATACGATTGCTTATCAGTGAGCCAACATCCAGTTAAAGGCCCGGGGTAAAATCGTGAAAATGCGGCGCAAATCTTTGAATACATATATTCTTTCACAGCAAACGTTTTTTAATTCAAATCTTTGCTTCTGGGGGGTCCCTGGAACAACATATTTTCAGATGGGGGTCCGCAGCCAAATACAGATAATTCTGGGGGTCCTTGACATGAAAAAGGTTGAGCACCACCGATATAGAAACAAGGGTTTTTCAGAAAACTGTCAGGATTTAGAAGCCTTTTTTTTAATCGACCTCAGTCCAAAATGGTATATTACCTTGGGCCAGTCCACTCTGAGGGGATCAGGGACAACAGGGCCGTCTTGTGATGGAGTCATGGAGAGTAAGCTGTTATCTTCATCTCCGTCAGCCGTCTTCATAACTAGAGAGAGAAGAGAACCAAATGAAAGGGAGGACTGAGTGGCAGTACACGACACACAAACACCATTATTATACAGGAGTCCTGAAGCGACAGACTAACCTCTCTCTCTCTCTCCCTCGCTTTCTCTGCTCTCATCGCTGCTCCCCGGTTCAGAGGTCGACGTGCCGCTTTCGCCGGAATCTGAATCCGTGTCAGACGTCCCTTCCCTCCCCTCCTTCTCCTCCTCCTTCACCCTTTCGGCTCTGGAACCCCTCTCCCTCTCCCTCTCCCTCGGCCTCTTGAAGCCCCAGCTCCGTCCTCCACTCTTGCTGTCGTGGTGAGTCAGGGGCGTGCTCTGGAGCTCCGGTTTGAGTTCGGCTCCGAGTAGCCGTAGGGGGGAACCGTCAACCTCTTCCTCTTTCACGTCGGGTGCTTCATCGTCCTCGTCCTCGACCTTCGGCGTGATGAGGGGCGTCGTGACGGCGGAGGGCTGGGGCTGTGGGGGTGGAGGAGGTGGAGGAAGAGGCGGAGGAGCCTGTTGGTTGGCTATAAAGTCCTGGCGGACCAGGCCGAACGAGAACTGCGGGTCGGCGAAGATGGAGAGTTCGGTGCGGCTGACGCCGTGCAGCGCGGCACCCAGAATCAGCTCGCGGTCGTGGGTCGGTATGCTCCACCAGGAGGGCAGCTCCACGCTGGGCGGGGCCAGCGGAAGCCGCTCCTCCAGGGAGGTGTGGGGGATGACGCGCTCTCGAAGACGCCGCAGCAGGCTGATGCGGTACAGGGTGCGGGACGCGCGCTCCTCAGTGATGGGGGCCAGAGACTGGGAAGCGTCCGATGGATCTGGGGCAGATTGTTTTTTTTTGATAATTAATAAGAGGCTTGTAGTGTTTGGATGCACACTCAGTGACATTATATTACAGTACATCCTTTGTCAAATTTGCCCCTGGGGCCAAATAAAATCACAATAATTTGTACAAAACACATTCTTGGCATTTAACTGAAGCTCTGATTCACTGGAAAAATAGAATAATCAGACATACAAGTATCAGTCATTTAAGTGCAAAGCTAGAATGCAATGCTCGACAGAAACTATGAGAAACATAAGAAAGAACATTATTTGTTCCCGCGTTCTCACCGTCACGAGATGGCCGCAGGTGGCAGACCCGGCGGCACATTGCTACAAAGCAACGGAAGTACCGACTCAGGCTCTCGTCTGTTTTCTTGTCCAGACGAGCAAAGGTGCGAAAGCGGGACCACTCGAACTCTCCTGAGTCCTTGCCGTCAGGGAGGCCTGGTTCCCCCTTTAGTTTCTCTACGCCAAACGTGGACACCACGCGGTAGAAGTCACACTCCTCCCTACGAGTCCACCTAGGAGAATGAGAATGGGAGAGGTAAAGCCTCTAGACGACTAACTGTGCATTGGACCATGAGAATGTTACTTAACACATTTAAGTAACCGCACGTGCAGAGCCCAAGACGTCTGTGGACGTCTTTGAAAAAAAATATATATATATATATATATTTTTTTTTTTTAAACATGTGGTGCCAAAGTTAGTGTTTTCGCTATTGAGAATGCATTTGGCGTTTAAATTAAATAACTCAGAAACTATAAAACATTTCAAAGTAAAAAGTTCCAGCATGTGTCTCCACAGTCAGCTGAATTATAAAAAATGTGAATGGATTTTCTAGGTGAAAGTGATTTTTGGGCAGTTTTGCGTGGGCTCTCAATGTGTTAAGTAACCACATGGTTAGAGCAGCAATCAACACAGGACACACTGGTCCACTGTGGTCCAGTGCTCCTTCCTGGTCCACTGTGGTCCATCAACACAGGACACACTGGTCCACTGTGGTCCAGGACACACTGGTCCACTGTGGTCCACTGTGGTCCAGTGCTCCTTTGAGCATCGCACAGGTCTTCAAGCCTTCATTGCACCGGTCTGGAAACCAGCAAACTGTCCTCATTAACCTACCTCTGTTGGCGCTCCTGGCGAGCTATCTCCTTCAGCTTGCTGGCCTGTTCACAGCGCCTGCGTCTGCGGTCGCCCTTGGCCTCCGCCTCGATCTTCAGCTGCTCCTGCCGGTAGGTGCGCTGGTAGGCGGTGATGAGTCGCCGCAGGCGGGCCGTGAGCGTGGAGCTGCTGGGCCACTCGCACGCGCCGCTCTGGGTGGAGGAGCTCTGGTGGACTCTGGGCCCCGGCGTGGTGTCCTCGACAGAGATCTCCTCGTCCATGTTCATAGAGTCACCCTGGTTGGAGGGACAGGAAGGTGTTTAGCTGGGCCAGTGGGTGGATTTGGTTTGTTCACCCAGTATGTGAATGTATTAGAACCAGTGGTTTTCAACCCTTTTCATATCAACCATTCACCATTTGATGAGATTTAGCTTCTCAGACCGAAAACTTTGAATACTTTGTTGTCGTTGGATACGATTTTGGCCACAATTCCATGCTGTATTGATCATGTTGGTACCATAGGAGAGATAACAGGCAAATTATCAAAATAACAATTCTTCTACAATTGTGTGGACTTATTGTTCTCTGAAGTAATTCAGAGAACAATAATGTAACTCTTGAGAGCGTAAAATGAAACAAATAGACCCAACAGTTTAAGTGCCAGGGACGTTAAGACGAGCTCGTCCCTACTTTGTCCGCGGTGCCAGAGACGTAAAGACAGATATTGTTTAATGCGCATTAATCCCCACTTGATTAGCACCACGCTAGCATGTTGCAACATTTTTAGCTATCTCCGACCGATTTTCAAGTAAAAACGGCCAAAAATTCCCTGTGCACGCCCGTGCACACGCACAAGCCGCGTGCGCGAGCATTATGGCTCATAATATGCAAAAAATGCGATATTCGGCGCTTGACGCCTCAGATTGACTTAGTTATGATAATAACACGGATCCGCATCTTACTACGGCCCCTTTGGACCTCAGTAAGATGGCCGACTTTCACATCCGGTTCATGCTGTGTTTACATCAACTAGCGATCTCGTGACCTTTTTCCAAATGCGGCTGGCACTGGCTACGACCCCATCTCGTTTAAGGGTCCATTTGGTTTCATTTTACACTCTCAAGAGTTAAAGGCCTAATAAGGGTCCATTTGGTTACCAACTCTGTCATTTAGCTGGGGACCCCTGGGGACCACTGGTCCATTTATGATCCGCGGTACGAACATATTTTCAGAGCGGGACATTGAATGACACTTTCAATGAATGAATGTGTAAATCGGGCATTTGAGCAGAAAGGTGACCCAACACGAGGCTCCAGGAGGTCTCACCTCATCGTAGAGGTCCTTGGGGAGTCTCGATGCAGGCTTGAATTCCGGATCCTCCGAATATTTGTCGAAGTCACCGCTGGAAGTCACGCAAACATAAAAGTGTCACAGATAGTGGAGAAAAAAGGTGGACATTGATTGGACTATGATCAGTAGCATTTGGCGGCGGTTACAGAAGCCGTCTACTCACTCATCTCCCATCTCGCCGTCTCCCGTGTGCTGCTCGGCATCGATGGCTTTGTCGTCGGGTCGACCGGCTCTCTCCAGGAAGCTGAGGTAGGGATCGGCACGCATTGTGGTGTACATCTCATAGCCTGTGAGCAAAGACGAGCAAGGCTGTTAGAATGCAGGACCATGATGGCACATTGGCACCCTCGAAGCTAGAGGCACATGCAGGGTGCAGGTTTGTTTTTTCTTTGTTTTGTTCTTGTTTTAGGTTATTAACCCATTTTAAAAATGTCTTCTACATCCTGACAGTTTTCTGAAAAAGCTATGTTTCTATGTCAGTCGTTCTTCGATTTTTCAAAAATAGCATACTTATTTTGTTTTATGCATGCTATATGTTATTTTATAATTGAGTTTCCTTTGCTTGATGTTCTGTGTAAAGCACATTGAATTGCCTTGTTGTTGAAATGTGCTATACAAACAGAACTGCCTTGCCTAGTAGTAGTAGTAGTAGGTGTATTGAGCGTTTGCCTGAGAAATTATGGAGTTTCCCCAACAAACACTAGGGGCTCCATTTTCGTCACCGCTAAACCCCTTATCCCGAAACTTCTTTGCCTTTTTTTTACTATTTTGAAAAACATTTTTGAATAGTTCAACTAGCCAATCTACATTGACATGTTGTGAGCTTTTAGACTGGCTATTTTAACTATTCAAAAACGTTTTGCAAAATAGTAAAAAAAAAAAAGGCAAAGAAGTTTAGGGATAAGGGGTTTAGCGGTGACGAAAATGGAGCCCTAGGCCTATAATCAAGTGCAGTTTTCTGCATATGCATTAGGATATTAAACACATGAACGAGACACACCATGTTTGAAGACTCCGATGAGGAGGGAGCGATCGGCCCACGTGTCCCACCACCCTGCTGGCACCTCCTGCTGTTCCATCTCAGGCATCCAGATGTCAACATCCCTGGAGAGAACATCAAGTCAGCTTTTTTTCTTTTTTTATATATAATTTTTATCCCACGATTTTGTAACCCATTTTTCACCCCTGTGTCAATTATCTAATGTGA
The DNA here is from genome assembly GCF_951216825.1 of Electrona antarctica. Taxonomy (NCBI): domain Eukaryota; kingdom Metazoa; phylum Chordata; class Actinopteri; order Myctophiformes; family Myctophidae; genus Electrona; species Electrona antarctica. Next base: position 9,565,394 of record NC_136806.1, read on the forward strand.
TCCTGGGTTCACATTAGATATATCGGGGACATGGGGAGAGCAACGGACTTGAACTCATGCTTCCTTCATGCCTGAGTGTCCAAGTTGCTCCTTTACACCTGACAGGGGGGAGTTTCCCTGGTTGGACGTAGCGTGTGGAAGGAACACGTTATTCCAACCAGTTCCTTTCCCCTCCATCAGACGCCCCGGCTGGCCAGGGGGAGGCAGTTTAGAGACCAGGATTACTGCATGTTTTTTGTGAGGGTATCTACCCTAGGGGACAGGGGGAGAACATGCAAAGTCAGCTTTACAGTGGGCAGGGTGACGTGCATGTGTATATGAGGGGACAGTGTGTATATGAGGGGACAGGGTGTATATGAGGGGACAGGGTGTATATGAGGGGACAGTGTGTATATGAGGGGACAGGGTGTATATGAGGGGACAGGGTGTATATGAGGGGACAGGGTGTATATGAGGGGACAGGGGCTGCGTTCGAATTCATTCCCTATGCCCCATATAGTGCACTACTTTGGGGTTCCGCCATTTTGTTATAGTGTCCGAATATGTAGTGAGCATTTTTGCACCCTAATGTAGTGGACTGAAGTATCCCACAATGCACCGGGAATTGTAGGGACCATCCGATGGTCACTACAAAAACACAGCGAAGCAAATCTGCCCCATAAGGCATTGCGCAAGCTCGCTCTTGAGCGCACATGCACGCGTTTGTGCGCACGTGTGCTGCTTCTGCATGCATGCGCTCCAACTCAGAAGAGGCAGAAGTTGAACCAGCGAAAGAAATCAACACAAATGTACTTTTTAAACTTTCGTTTCCCTCTCTTTTCTTCCCTGGCGGATCTCGAAGCTACAGATCTCGAGATCTGTGCATTTATTTGCAATTGTTTTATTTTATTTATTTATAATAAAACAATTCATTTGCAATAGTATTACTAATCTGATTCATTGTATCACCCAGGCCCAGCGCATGACGTTAGGAGAGGAATGAGTTGCTTGCTGTAGAAGGCCTTATATTTTAATAGTTTTTGGATTAAGGTTGGTGAGGTTGTAAAGCTATGTGCTAAAGTCCAATATATATTTTGTACATGCATGTGAAACACATTAATTGTGTCTCCGAACATATGTTTTATTAATATTAATTTATTCCTGCCATTAACAAATATATGTTATCTAACATTATTTCATTGAATTGCGCTAAATACATTAAAACCTCATTATGTAGGCAGTCATTTATTGGACTGCTGTTTCTGTTAACGTCCGTATTGTGAGCAGAGCTTGTAGATCGGCTACTTTTGGTAATTCTTTACCAAAAGTACCCGATCTACAAGCTCAAAACACGGACGTCGCGTTGCTTATAGATCGGCTATTTTTGTCGGTGCTCCCCATACAGGGAGTATTGTCCGAATTCATCACTATTTGAGTCCACTGAGTCTGGGTCCCCGTATGGGGAGTAGGGAACAACCCTAGCAATTCGAACGCAGCCAGGGTGTATATGAGGGACAGGGTGTATATGAGGGGACAGGGTGTATATGAGAGGACAGGGCGTATATGAGAGGACAGGGCGTATATGAGGGGACAGGGTGTATATGAGGGGACAGGGTGTGTATGAGGGGACAGGGTGTGTATGAGGGGACAGGGTGTGTATGAGGGGACAGGGTGTGTATGAGGGGACAGGGTGTGTATGAAGGGACAGGGTGTATATGAGGGGACAGGGTGTATATGAGGGGACAGGGTGTGTATGAAGGGACAGGGTGTATATGAGGGGACAGGGTGTATATGAGGGGACAGGGTGTATATGAGGGGACAGGGTGTGTATGAGGGGACAGGGTGTGTATGAGGGGACAGGGTGTATATGAGGGGACAGGGTGAGGGGACAGGGTGTATATGAGGGGACAGGGTGTATATGAGGGGACAGGGTGTATATGAGGGGGCAGGGTGTGTATGAGGGGACAGGGTGTATATGAGGGGACAGGGTGTATATGAGGGGACAGGGTGTATATGAGGGGACAGGGTGTATATGAGGGGACAGGGCGTATATGAGGGGACAGGGCGTATATGAGGGGACAGGGCGTATATGAGGGGACAGGGTGTGTATGAGGGGACAGGGTGTGTATGAGGGGACAGGGTGTGTATGAGGGGACAGGGTGTATATGAGGGGACAGGGTGTATATGAGGGGACAGGGTGTATATGAGGGGACAGGGTGTATATGAGGGGACATGGTGTGTATGAGGGGACAGGGTGTGTATGAGGGGACAGGGTGTATATGAGGGGACAGGGCGTATATGAGGGGACAGGGCGTATATGAGGGGACAGGGTGTATATGAGGGGACAGGGTGTATATGAGGGGACAGGGTGTGTATGAGGGGACAGGGTGTGTATGAGGGGACAGGGTGTATATGAGGGGACAGGGTGTATATGAGGGGACAGGGTGTATATGAGGGGACAGGGTGTATATGAGGGGACAGGGTGTGTATGAGGGGACAGGGTGTGTATGAGGGGACAGGGTGTATATGAGGGGACAGGGTGTATATGAGGGGACAGGGTGTATATGAGGGGACAGGGTGTATATGAGGGGACAGGGTGTGTATGAGGGGACAGGGTGTGTATGAGGGGACAGGGTGTATATGAGGGGACAGGGTGTATATGAGGGGACAGGGTGTATATGAGGGGACAGGGTGTATATGAGGGGACAGGGTGTATACGAGGGGACAGGGTGTATATGAGGGGACAGGGCATGAGTTGGAGTTTTAGATACCTGATATTGACTCCTCTCAGGAATGCTTCAGCATGCTGACCAATCACCTCCTGTTTCAGGTAGTAGAGCATTCGCACCCGTAGCAACACCCTGCAGGAGAAGGAAACGCCACAAGAGGTTTATACTCAGGAGAAGGAAACGCCACAAGAGGTTTATACTCAGGAGAAGGAAACGCCACAAGAGGTTTATACTCAGGAGAAGGAAACGCCACAAGAGGTTTATACGAACACAAAAATCATTGCTATCGGGTAGAAACCATATTTTATGGGTTTTTTTCTTTTTTCATAAATATACAAGCTCACAACATTTTCTGAGATCTGGCATTTTTTATATTTTTGAACATGTTTGAAACAATGTGGCAGGCGTACACTCACTTGTTGCACTGTGTTTGAGGTGTTTGCGGTACACTAACTTGTTGCACTGGTGTTTGAGGTACACTGACTTGTTGTGCTGGTGTTTGAGGTGTTTGGGTAGACTAACTTGTTGTGCTGGTGTTTGAGGTGTTTGCGGTACACTGACTTGTTGTGCTGGTGTTTGAGGTGTTTGGGTAGACTAACTTGTTGTGCTGGTGTTTGAGGTGTTTGCGGTACACTGACTTGTTGTGCTGGTGTTTGAGGTGTTTGAGGTACACTGACTTGTTGTGCTGGTGTTTGAGGTGTTTGGGTAGACTAACTTGTTGTGCTGGTGTTTGAGGTGTTTGAGGTACACTGACTTGTTGTGCTGGTGTTTGAGGTGTTTGGGTAGACTAACTTGTTGCACTGGTGTTTGAGGTGTTTGCGGTACACTGACTTGTTGTGCTGGTGTTTGAGGTGTTTGGGTAGACTAACTTGTTGTGCTGGTGTTTGAGGTGTTTGAGGTACACTGACTTGTTGTGCTGGTGTTTGAGGTGTTTGGGTAGACTAACTTGTTGTGCTGGTGTTTGAGGTGTTTGAGGTACACTGACTTGTTGTGCTGGTGTTTGAGGTGTTTGGGTACACTAACTTGTTGCACTGGTGTTTGAGGTGTTTGCGGTACACTAACTTGTTGCACTGGTGTTTGAGGTGTTTGCGGTAGCTGTCGTCCACCAGCAGCGTGTCGGGGTTGAACTTGCGTATCCACTCCACCTTCTGCACGTCGAAGGTGCTCTGGGTCTTCACCCGCTTGCCCTTCCTGCCTCGCGGAACAGGGATGGACAGACCTGGGAGCAGGGAATGACACTCATTTAGACAATTCAGTTTATTGGCTAGACAAATTAACGTTTTTCAGTTTCAGAGTCTTCACGGTCCAAATAATGGTGCAATAAAGAATGAATTGGCCTCTATGAATAACAGGCATAGACATGAGGACATGAGGCAAGACTAGGATTACACCATGCACAAGTAAACCCGGCTTTGGAATTGGTATAAGATTTCAGTTAAAAACGTTCGCTCTGAAAGAACATGCACTGAAAGATTTGCGCCACATGTTCACGATTTTTCTAAAATAGCAGATCTACAAGCTCGTAGCGCGGTACTTGGTGCCGCGCTATGAGCTTGTAGATCTGCTATTTTCCAATAGCTAAAGCATAACATAATGCTTAAAACACCAAAAGGGGTTCCCACCCCTTTTGGCCACAGTGGCCTTGTGGTTAGAGTGTCCGCCCTGAAACTGGGAGGTCGGGGTTCGATCCCCGGCCGGGTCATACCAAAGACTGTAAAAATGGGACCCAATGCCTCCCTGCTTGGCACTCAGCATCAAAGGGTTGGATTGGGGGTCAAATCTACTAATCAAATGATTCCCGAGCGCGGCGCACGCTGCAGCTCACCGCTCCTTGGCTGCGGCTCAACCGCTCCAAGAGATGGGTCAAATGCGGAGAACAAATTCCACTGCAGTAATGTGTGTGACAAATCGTATGATTTTGACACCCAGAATGGGTTAAAACAGTGTGCCTTCCTAGTTCCTTACCAGAGTGGTTGAGCAGTAATTAGTGTGCCTTCCTAGTTCCTTACCAGAGTGGTTGAGCAGTAATTAGTTCCAAACAGTGTGCCTTCCTAGTTCCTTACCAGAGTGGTTGAGCAGTAATTAGTGTGCCTTCCTAGTTCCTTACCAGAGTGGTTGAGCAGTAATTAGTGTGCCTTCCTAGTTCCTTACCAGAGTGGTTGAGCAGTAATTAGTGTGCCTTCCTAGTTCCTTACCAGAGTGGTTGAGCAGTAATTAGTGTGCCTTCCTAGTTCCTTACCAGAGTGGTTGAGCAGTAATTAGTGTGCCTTCCTAGTTCCTTACCAGAGTGGTTGAGCAGTAATTAGTGTGCCTTCCTAGTTCCTTACCAGAGTGGTTGAGCAGTAATTAGTTCCAAACAGTGTGCCTTCCTAGTTCCTTACCAGAGTGGTTGAGCAGTAATTAGTTTCTAACAGTGTGCCTTCCTAGTTCCTAGTTCCTTACCAGAGTGGTTGAGCAGTAACTAGTTCCAAACAGTGTGCCTTCCTAGTTCCTTACCAGAGTGGTTGAGCAGTAATTAGTGTGCCTTCCTAGTTCCTTACCAGAGTGGTTGAGCAGTAATTAGTTCCAAACAGTGCCTTCCTAGTTCCTTACCAGAGTGGTTGAGCAGTAATTAGTTTCTAACAGTGTGCCTTCCTAGTTCCTAGTTCCTTACCAGAGTGGTTGAGCAGTAACTAGTTCCAAACAGTGTGCCTTCCTAGTTCCTTACCAGAGTGGTTGAGCAGTAATTAGTGTGCCTTCCTAGTTCCTTACCAGAGTGGTTGAGCAGTAATTAGTGTGCCTTCCTAGTTCCTTACCAGAGTGGTTGAGCAGTAATTAGTGTGCCTTCCTAGTTCCTTACCAGAGTGGTTGAGCAGTAATTAGTTCCAAACAGTGTGCCTTCCTAGTTCCTTACCAGAGTGGTTGAGCAGTAATTAGTTCCAAACAGTGTGCCTTCCTAGTTCCTTACCAGATTGGTTGAGCAGTAATTAGTGTGCCTTCCTAGTTCCTTACCAGAGTGGTTGAGCAGTAATTAGTGTGCCTTCCTAGTCCCTTACCAGAGTGGTTGAGCAGTAATTAGTGTGCCTTCCTAGTCCCTTACCAGAGTGGTTGACCAGTAATTAGTGTGCCTTCCTAGTTCCTTACCAGAGTGGTTGAGCAGTAATTAGTGTGCCTTCCTAGTCCCTTACCAGAGTGGTTGAGCAGTAATTAGTGTGCCTTCCTAGTTCCTTACCAGAGTGGTTGAGCAGTAATTAGTGTGCCTTCCTAGTTCCTTACCAGAGTGGTTGAGCAGTAATTAGTGTGCCTTCCTAGTTCCTTACCAGAGTGGTTGAGCAGTAATCAGTGTGCCTTCCTAGTTCCTTACCAGAGTGGTTGAGCAGTAATTAGTTTCTAACAGTGTGCCTTCCTAGTTCCTAGTTCCTTACCAGAGTGGTTGAGCAGTAACTAGTTCCAAACAGTGTGCCTTCCTAGTTCCTTACCAGAGTGGTTGAGCAGTAATTAGTGTGCCTTCCTAGTTCCTTACCAGAGTGGTTGAGCAGTAATTAGTGTGCCTTCCTAGTTCCTTACCAGAGTGGTTGAGCAGTAATTAGTGTGCCTTCCTAGTTCCTTACCAGAGTGGTTGAGCAGTAATCAGTGTGCCTTCCTAGTTCCTTACCAGAGTGGTTGAGCAGTAATTAGTGTGCCTTCCTAGTTCCTTACCAGAGTGGTTGAGCAGTAATTAGTGTGCCTTCCTAGTTCCTTACCAGAGTGGTTGAGCAGTAATTAGTTCCAAACAGTGTGCCTTCCTAGTTCCTTACCAGAGTGGTTGAGCAGTAATTAGTTCCAAACAGTGTGCCTTCCTAGTTCCTTACCAGAGTGGTTGAGCAGTAATTAGTGTGCCTTCCTAGTTCCTTACCAGAGTGGTTGAGCAGTAATTAGTGTGCCTTCCTAGTCCCTTACCAGAGTGGTTGAGCAGTAATTAGTGTGCCTTCCTAGTTCCTTACCAGAGTGGTTGAGCAGTAATTAGTGTGCCTTCCTAGTTCCTTACCAGAGTGGTTGAGCAGTAATTAGTGTGCCTTCCTAGTTCCTTACCAGAGTGGTTGAGCAGTAATTAGTGTGCCTTCCTAGTCCCTTACCAGAGTGGTTGAGCAGTAATTAGTGTGCCTTCCTAGTTCCTTACCAGAGTGGTTGAGCAGTAATCAGTGTGCCTTCCTAGTTCCTTACCAGAGTGGTTGAGCAGTAATTAGTGTGCCTTCCTAGTCCCTTACCAGAGTGGTTGAGCAGTAATTAGTGTGCCTTCCTAGTTCCTTACCAGAGTGGTTGAGCAGTAATGCGTTCCAAACAGTGTGTCTTCCTAGTTCCTTACCAGAGTGGTTGAGCAGTAATTAGTTCCAAACAGTGTGCCTTCCTAGTTCCTTACCAGAGTGGTTGAGCAGTAATTAGTGTGCCTTCCTAGTTCCTTACCAGAGTGGTTGAGCAGTAATTAGTGTGCCTTCCTAGTTCCTTACCAGAGTGTTTGAGCAGTAATTAGTGTGCCTTCCTAGTTCCTTACCAGAGTGGTTGAGCAGTAATTAGTGTGCCTTCCTAGTTCCTTACCAGAGTGGTTGAGCAGTAATTAGTGTGCCTTCCTAGTTCCTTACCAGAGTGTTTGAGCAGTAATTAGTGTGCCTTCCTAGTTCCTTACCAGAGTGGTTGAGCAGTTGTTGTGGCTCACGGCCGTTCTCCGGCGGCGTGATGAGCTCCCAGATGAAGCTCTTGATGTTCTCGTCGCCGCGGTAGTGGAGCAGACAGAAGACCAGGATGACCCGGCAGATGGTCTCCACGTCGCGTTCGCCCAGGCGACGTTTGCACCTGGCGTGAGACAAGATGTCCCGCCAGCGTCCCCAGCTGCCCACAGAGAGGAAAGAGAGAGACGGATGTGAGTGAAAAGGTTTTGACCATTGGTTCGCAAACCTTTTAATTTCAAGCACCCCCCATAATTGTCACCAGGATGCGATGTATACGTTATATCGTTTTTATTGTTTGATTTTATTTATTATCCAACACATTTTTTATATATTTTTAGCCCATACAGTATTTATTGTTGATTGTCTTGCTTTGAAGAGCAAACAATTTATTACTACTGACATTTGTATTTTAGACTTTCTAATACTTTAAGGACATAATGTATTGCAAAATGAATGTAATACTTTAAGACTTTTTAATAACAAATTTTAAAATTTAATAAACAAACTCTTTCAGCATCCTTCTCTGATCTGACCCGGCTCAGTATTCTAAGCAGTTGTTCCTGGTTGTACATGTGTGGTCCACCTACCCGTAGATGAGCAGGTGTTTCTCCACCCGGAAGCAGTCGGTGCGGCCGTACCCTCCCCCGCTGTGGCGCTCCGAGCGCCGTGAGGAACGGGACTGCCTGGCGTTGGCAGGAGGGTACTCGTCGTCGGTGTCCGCGTCGGAGAGCTCGCCGCCCTCGCCTCGCAGCGTCGAGAACTGTCGCGTCTGTTTGCGCACTCGGGGAGTGTCGATCACGAGGGTGCTCTACGCAGGCAACAGGGCAAAAACAGAGAGGAAGACGTGTTAGTGATGATTGTAATATAATAACTGTACATCTTATGCTTTTAGCCAGAGTACCTCGCAGGATGTTTCCTGCATAAAACATTACAAGGCGGCTGCCTCCATCAAACGTTGTGCTGCCTAATTCTATTTGGTGGAACAACACTAATTCTAAGTGCTTATTACATGTTTCCACAATAAATTAGCTTTTGTAAATAACGGGCCAGAGTATCAGCACATTTTTCATTCAGGCGTGCAAAGAAGACTGATGTCAAGACTGGCCTAAATCAGTCCTGACATAACTGCTGGTCGGTTGATGATTAAAACGTATTTAACCCATTTTGACCTGAGATCAGATTCTAAAAATGTCTTCTACATCCTGACAGTTTTCTGAAAAAGCTATGTTTCTATGTCAGTCGTTCATCGATTTTTCAAAAATAGCAGACCTACAAGCTTGTAGCGCGCCACTCGGTGGCGCGCTATGAGCTTGTAGATCTGCTATTTTTCAATAGTTAAAGCATAACATAATGTTAACACCAAAAGGGGTTCCCGCCCAGAATGGGTTAAGCATGTGTCGAAAATACTGTGTTGGATATGGTTGGTAATTAGCCTCACGTAGTCATATTAATATCACTGCGTGGATATTAATCTCGTCCCTCTCAGTATTAGATTTGTTTTCGCAATGTCCAGCCCCATGTTTGAATACTTGGCCCTGGTTGGTTATAGCCTGGTTCCAGACGAATCTGGTTGGCTCGTCACCACTTCGGCCGTGAAGTCCTCCCACAATTGAGAGCGTCCAGATTTAATCTGCCTGGGGCAATAAGCATTGCAAAGGTACAGATGAAGGCTGGATATGCGATGCTAGTTGGTTATCCCATTTTGGGCGGGAACCCCTTTTGGTGTTTTAACTAAGCATTATGTTATACTTTAGCTATTGAAAAATAGCAGATCTACAAGCTCATAGCGCGCCACCGAGTGGCGCGCTACGAGCTTGTAGGTCTGCTATTTTTTGAAAAATCGTGAAAATGAGGCGCAAATCTTTGAATATATATTCTTTCAGAGCGAACGTTCTTTTTATTTCGACGTCAGGCCTAAATGGGTTATAGAATCATATCCTGGTCAGCCTTTACCTTTCTGTTCATAGTGTCGAAGTCAATGTCGGCCTTCTTGGCCCACTTCTGCCAGAAATCGGCGTCGTCGATGGAGATGTCGTTGCGGTTCTCGGACGCCACGAAGCTGGCCTTGGAGAAGGTGGAGCCCTTCCCCTCGCTCTCGATGGTGACGGTGGTGGCCCGGCGCTGGAGGATCTGGTCGATGTCCTCCTCGCAGAAGCGGTTGCCCTCGTCGTTCTCGTCCATGATGGCGGCGTAGGCGCCTTTCCTCAACAGGTCCTCGATCTCCTTCTTGGAGAACTGCTGCACCTGCTGGAGGAGGGGAAAGGGGCAGAAAAGGCCATTTAGCTCAAGTGTTCTGAAGGGAAATATGCAAAAAGAAAAAACATAGTTGCTTACTTTGGTATCACAAAACTCTGAAGCATATTCTAGATCAATGGTTTCCGAACTTTTTAGCTCAAAGACCCAAAAAGAAAAAAAAAATTCAACGTTTGCCCGGGACCCAAACTAGTGAAAATAGCAGATCTACAAGCTCACAACGCGTCACTTCGCGCCGAGTTGTGAGCTGGTAGATCGGCTATTTTCACTGCTTCTTAAACATTTGTTTTCTAATTTATGAAAACAAATTCCCCGTGTTTGGGAACCACTGATAGGCCTATCTCACAGCCCGCTTTCCACACCCACTTCCGGTAAATAGTGGTGTCTTTAACATTAGCATTTACACGTTTCTTTCTCTGGAGAATCTAAGTACATTTCCTAATGTAAAAATGTGACAGACCAATATTATTATGAAGCAAACAAGATGGTAAATCAGCTTGAACAGATAGAACAAACCTTACCTTGAGAAAACAAAAGTTGTAGACTTCTTAAATTACCTCTGTTAACATGTAGCGTCTATGGAGTGACGTCACGCTATCACCACTAACCCCAAAAGGGGGCGTATTAAGGGGGGCGGGGAAATTCTGTGAGATAGGCTTATTTAGAGGACGTATAGGGCTCCATTTTCGTCACCGCTAAACCCGTTATCCCTAAACCCCTTATCCCTAAACTTCTCTAGCTCAACTAGCCAATCTACATTGACACGTTGTGAGCTTGTAGACTGGCCATTTTAAAGGACCACTTCACCACTTTTCAACCTATCTTCATATAATAGGTCCTCACTAATAATCATGAAAAAAAAAAATTCTACTCAGTCTGTGTCTCATAGGAGGGCTGTGGGCAGTTCAGAAACCCGTCCACCAGTGACATCATCGCTGGGGAATACAAGCTAATAGAAACTGCAGGCTTTCTAGTCCTGAAAAGTTGCAATGCGAAAATGGAAGTCATCGTTCTCACGATAATGAAAATCTAAACATTTTTGTAAAAAAATCTTGTTTTAAAAAAAATCTGCCTAATGATGATGTCACTGGTGGACCGGTGTCTGAACTGCCCACAGCCCTCCTATGAGACACGGACTGAGTAGAAAAAGATCGTGCCATTTTATCATGATTATTAGTGAGGACCTATTATATGAAGATAGGTTGAAAAGTGGTGAAGTGGTCCTTTAACTATTCAAAAATGTTTTTGCAAAATAGTAAAAAAAAAGGCAAATAAGTTTAGGGATAAGGGGTTTAGCGGTGACGAAAATGGAGCCCATAATGTCCCAACCCAAGCAGTCCAGAGCACAGTCTGCCAAACTGAACATAACATTACATAACACAATCCCTTGACTCCTTCAAAACCGCTCTCAAAGGGCACCTACGGACGGCCGCAATTCGAAACTGGCCCCCGTAAAACCTGAATCCCCCACCCACCCCTTTTTCCCCTCACTGTATGCATGTTTATTTCTTAACTTTTTTACATCTATGATGATTTTTTGTTTTTTGCTATATAGAGTATATTTGTACATCTAATTGTTATGATGAATTGAACATGGTGGGCCCTATTGTAAACAAGTGTAATGCTTTATGGTGTCGTCCACAGTTAACAGTTTTGTCTTGAGTTGTGCTTGAAATGTACTGTAATTTTCCAATCTGTAAACCCATTCTGGACGGGAACCCCTTTTGGTGTTAGCATTATGTTATGCTTTAGCTATTGAAAAATAGCAGACCTACACGCTCATAGCGCGCCACCGAGTGGCGCGCTACGAGCTTGTAGGTCTGCTATTTTTGAAAAATCGAAGAATGACTGACATAGAAACATAGCTTTTTCAGAAAACTGTCAGGATGTAGAAGACATTTTTAGAATCTGATCTCAGGTCAAAATGGGTTTAATAAATTCATCAACCAATCAACATGGAGTTCTCTTCTCACCCCGCCGTTGAGCCCGCCCTCCTTGTTGCCGCTCATGCTCTGCAGCACGGCCCGGTCCAGACCCAGCTTCAGACTGGCCTTGTCCAGCATCTCCCTCTCGTAGGAGTTCCTGGTGATGAGGCGGTACACCTTCACCGCCTTGGACTGGCCGATACGGTGGCATCGTGCCTGGGCCTGGGAGGTGGAGGAGGAGGAGGAAGACGGTGGCATTAAGGTCACGAGGAGAAGCAGCCGGTGAGCGTTCACAATTCAAAATAGTGACCCAGGGTGCCCAATGTTATTTTTAAAATCACAAAAAACGCATACGGTAATTCCCAGGACGTCTGTGGACGTCTTGGGCACAAAATGTGTTAAACACTCCCCAAATGGCATGTTCTCCCCGTGTCTCCTAGGGTAGGTACCCTCATAAAAAACATGCAGTAATCCTGGTCTCTAAACTGCCTCCCCCTGGCCAGCCGGGGCGCCTGATGGAGGGGAAAGGAACTGGTTGGAATAACGTGTTCCTTCCGCGCGCTACGCCCAACCAGGGAAACTCCCCCCTGTCAGGTGTAAAGGAGCAACTTGGACACTCAGGCATGAAGGAAGCATGAGTTCAAGTCCGTTGCTCTCCCCATGTCCCCCATATACAGTATGGGGACTAGGTTGGCGGAGGGTGTGTAGAGTAGAGTTCTCAATCTCTGCCCGAACCCGGCCCGGCCCGACCCGGCCCGACAGTTTCGGGTAGGGCCGGGCCCAAAATGCACGATAATTAGTCGGGCCGGGCCGAGCCTCGGGCTCTGTGATTGTGATTTTTTTTTATATAATTTTATTATAACAAAAATAACAATTCTGTTGTTTGTGTAATGTATTTATTTAATATGAATAGGGCTGAGCTGGTGAATGTTGGCGATTAACTTTTACAGTTTAGGCTATTATACTATATGTGACTGAAGGAGGAGGAGGCGATGATCAGCAGCAGGCAGCAGCGCACCAAAGTGACAATAGAATGGTGGTTGTTGAACCAGGCTACCGCTGGCTGGCCTCTGGTTTGCCAACCAAATGAGCTGCTTACTGCTCAGCATCAACTATATAACTTAAGTCAACTTGCCATATGCTTAAATGTTTTATAAGACCATCGATTTATCCGCAATAGCTCGTTTTGGAAACGTCGGGGCTTAACGAGACACTGCTGTCTCATTGAACCCAGCTGGGTGAATAAGCTAAATTAGGCTACCTAATCAACGGTAAATGCTCCATATAACTATGAAAGCGCCTGCACGTAATATAGTTACATGATGACCAAGCAATGTTACAGTCACACTGTAGGCTACAGCTATTTGGTTTACAAATCGTATCGCAGTGCGCTGTAGCCTACAGCTATTTAATTTCCCCATCGTAGCGCAGCGCGCCTCGTTGTGTGCCCACTGCCCAAAATAAAAGATCTGCAAGCTGTCGACAGACTCGACACGCCATCGAGCGGCATGTTGATGGTTTGTATGTCTGTTCTTTTGGTTAGGCAACGCACATTACGCGTGGTATGTGGGTTTGAGAGGCAATGATTAATGTAAACTATACAGTAACCTAGTAGATTATAGCCAAGTTGACTTGAATTGTCATAATATTGCCAGTAGCCTATTGGACATAATTAACTGCGTCACTTCAGAGGATCGCTGCTACTTTGATTCAGAAGATGTTTACTCACCCCTGGAAATTGCTGGAAACCATTAGAATGTTGAAAATGGAACATTATCAGCCAATTAACGTGAGTTACATAAATCCTTTATTTCGGCGACTAGACTATTAGTGCGTTCTCTGACACGGTCGTCTCAATAATCCACGGCGCCGCGGCCATATAGTGGCATTTTTCTTTTTCCTTTTTTTCTCTTTTTTTTCACTCTGGCTTTTTCAGGTTTTCGGGCCTGACATTATGGTAATTGTTAGGGTCGGGCCGGGCCTCGGGCCGACCCAGTTAGGGTAGGGTAGGGCCGGGCCTTAATTTTCAGGCCCGATGAGAACTCTAGTGTAGAGCCCAGGATCACATTAGATAATTGACACAGGGGTGAAAATGGGTTACAAAATCGTGGGATAAAAATTATATTTAAAATAAACACTCCCCAAATGTACATATAAATTGTCACTTGATTTTACACAAAGGGGAGAAAAAATTTATCTTTGGATCAGAGAGTGTAGTACCTGGAGGTCGTTCTGAGGGTTCCAGTCAGAGTCGAAGATGACGCAGGTATCGGCGGCAGTGAGGTTGATGCCCAGGCCTCCAGCGCGGGTACACAGCAGGAAGACGAAGCGGTCCGAGTCGGGCTTACTGAAGCGGTCGATGGCGGCCTGCCTCAGGTTCCCCCGCACTCTGCCGTCAATACGTTCATAAAGGTATCTGGGGAAAACCACAGGATGAATTGCTTATTCCATTTGGGCCCGACGTCAAAATAAAAAAGTCTTCTGAAAGAATATATATTCAAAGATTTGTGCCGCATTTTCACAATTCTTTTCGATAGCTAAAGTATAACAAAATGCTTAAAACACCAAAAAGGGTTCCAGAACGTGGAACCCTCCTCTTGTACCTCTTGTTAATGAGGTAGTCCTCCAGGATGTCCAGGCAGCGCACCATCTGGGAGAAGATGAGCACTTTGTGTCCTCCCGCTTTGAGGCGAGGCAGCAGTTTGTCCAGCAGCACCAGCTTGCCGGCCGACCGGATCAGGGCCTGCAAGTGGAAGTCTGGGGCCATGGGGTCATACTTCCCCCGCAGCTCCGCTACAATCTTCTCCTCCGCGCCTGGACGACAGAGGGACCAGAGAACAAGCATAGAGTTGTATTACTCATTATAGTATGTATGAGATTCATATTTTGCTTATTTAAGGTAACCAAAGCATGTCGGTGTCAATCCGTGACGGAAATAAGCAAGTGATGTTTCTTCAGCTTTTGTGTATTAACAATCATAGCAGAAGTACTCCTAGACCTAGCCCATTCCATTCTGGCCGACTGGTACAATAATAAAAACATTGGCATCTAGTAACAATTTCAGCGCCCAGTAGGGATGTGCATGACTGAATCATTTTGATCATTCTACTGTTATTAAGAACAATTGACTGACAAGTTGGACACATTTACAAAGACAAAAATTATGGTAAGCACAGAAGAGGCAATAACACATTTATGTTTAGATGCAGTACCAGTGATGAGGTAGGGCTGGTTAACACAATCATTCCCAGGATTCCTTCAAAATAGGAGCTCTGGGGTGCCGGAATGACATGGCTGATTTTACTCTGAATTAATTCTACCGCGACTAGCGACGGGACCGCGGTGGGCCATAATGTTTGCTTAGAATTGGACGGGATGATTTAGATCAAGAGTCTCGTCAGCTAAACAGCCAGGGGGGGAACATTTTCGATGACGTCGAAGGTCATCGAGGTAGGGGTGGTAAATGTTAAGATGCAGTACCAGTAATGAGGTAGGGGTGGTAAATGTCAAGATGCAGTACCAGTAATGAGGTAGGGGTGGTTGCAACACTTGCGCAGCTCCATCATGGTGTTGAGCAGGTTGGGGACGTTGCTGTTGCTGGTGGCTCCTGCGCTGAGGAAGGTGAAGTTCCTCTCCAGGATGGCTCTATAGTACTTCTTCTGCACATCCGTCAACTCAACCTGAGAGCATAGACAAGACGGTCAGGTTTTCCACAATGGCAGCCATGCATGGGAACAATCCCACTGCCACATCCACATGGGGTCTGAGGGCCGTGTAGGCCCATAAGTGGGGTCCATGGTCAGCACACCATTACATAAAATGCCAATATTAAGTGCCAGGTAAACCCACAGAAGTCCCTTGAACAGCTTGAAACCTCTCCCTTGATAAATATGTCGTATCGGTTCAGTATAGGTTCGTTATTAGTGGGTTGTTATTCGAGTCCTTCAGCTCTCTTGACAACCTCATTTTGTTCGTCAGCACCGTCAACGTGGGCGAGCTGGAAGAGTGGGAAGAACATAGCCCAATTCTCTAGAGCAAAGAACACCTACAACTTTAAAGAATAAAAATATAACACAATTCAAGTTTTATCTGGTTCATCCAGCCTTCAAAGGAGGAACAATGCCTTAAACTCTTAAATAAAGAAGGCTTTTTTTCACCTCACTGGAACAGAGTGCCTTGGATCCTCTTCTTTTATGTGAGGAACAATGTAGATTCATCGTCGATGCATTTCAATGGAAAATATCCTTATATAAAAGGACTACACCAACCATTTTTTGAGTGGTGCAATTACTCGTATAGACAGCTATGTGTGTGGCTGTGTCCCTGGGTCTGTCCCTGTGTCCCTGGGTCTGTCCCTGGGTCTGTCCCCGTGTCCCTGGCTGTGTCCCTGTGTCCCTGGCTGTGTCCGAGCTAGAGCTCTTCACTGGGTCCCCCCGCCCCAACTCCGAAAATACCCGAGTTGATCCGAGACCCGCTCGGGTCGGAGTCGTGTTTTATCGTAATCACTCGGGCAGGGTCGGAATCGGACGCATCCCCCTCGGAACACGGGTCTGTCAATCCTTATGTGTAATGTCCGAGTGGATCCGAGAGGACCCGTAGTAGGCTACTGTGTGTGTGTGACGTGTGTGTGTACTGTGACTACTGTCTGAATATTTTATTAACATTTGCAACAACAACAAAAAAGCACAATCAGTGTGTGATTGTGTGCCAGTCGGACTGTATAATCTTTCTCTCTGTCCGCTGCATGTGCGCTCATGCTGCAAGTTCTGTTTAAAGTGTGATCATTTAGGCTGACCTAGGATCAGGTTAGTGTGTTCCAGCGACATGAACGGCTGTGTTACATGTGATGATTATGCTGGTTTAGGATCAGCAGTGCAAGACGTACCACGCAATGCAAGCCCCGTCCTGCATGCATGGTTTGCCGTGCGCTGATTTGAATGAAAACACCGACGTGCAATTATACTTTATATCACGATCACGGATCAATTATACTTTATATCACGATCACGGATCAATTATACTTTATATCACGATCACGGATCAATTATACTTTATATCACGATCACGGATCAATTATACTTTATATCACGATCACGGATCCCGACAACAGTGTTGACCTCAACGAGGTGAAAGCAAACTAGCAAAGCTCAAATCAAATTAAAATTAGGTTAAAGCAACCATGACAACTCTGTGTATCCCATTCCCCACACGTGGATAAAGAGAGCAAAGTAGGAGCTGTTTATAAGGACAAGCAAAATAAAACGTTGGTCTCCGATTGGCTGTCATTTTTGGGCTGAGTAGGTATGGATTTTTATTTATTTTTTTGGTTAGGATGGGTAGCAAGGATTTTTTTTCTTTTTCTATGGCAATGATGGATAGGCTTCTTTTTTAATAACTTCAATATTTGACGGAGTTACCATCTTTTAAATAATTCTAATGGTTCAAGTTCAAGGATTAGCCTGCACAGTGACGTCACAGCTGTCATTAATTAAGGGTCTTGATTGCCTATGCGGTGAAGTTATAGGGTGAAATGCATAAACAGGCTCACCATCTTAATAGCTGCTGCTGCCGCCACGTGCCTGGCAATATGCGCATGACTTCCAAGCAATTTGGAACAAGGAAAGGACACACACTCTAACATTGTGGATAGTTTTGCTGGTCAATTTGAGACAAAGGTTAGTAATGGAGGAGTAAGGAGTTGCTCTCTATCTCTCTCTGTGTGTGTAGTGTAGAGAGGTGTGTGTGTGTGGGGGGGTAGTTTCGCTGCGCACCTGACAGAGTGATATACTTCTCCAGTAAGCGGTGCAGAACCGAAAAAATGATATACTTCTCCAGTACAGCGGTGCAGGACCGAGAGAGTGATATGTGCAGGATGGACTATAGTAAACATTACCTCCTGTAAAAACATCGGGACATCGGATTAAATAAACACCGATGTCCGACGTGGTCTCACCAAAGAGAATTTTAGTGATCAAATACGTTTTTGGTCTGACCGGTCGCATTCTGACCTTTATTTATTTTTACCAAATGCCAATAAAATAATATGGGTCGCGCATATTTAATAGTCGGTCGGCAACCGGAGACCAATGTATTATTTTGCGTGGCCTACCAATGTATTATTTTGCGTGGCCTAAGTGCATTGAGTGTCGTGCCTTTCCATTCAGCCAAGACCGTTTCATGCACCTGCTTCTGCTAAAACTCTTGATGATTGCGTGTAAAAAGCAAATGATCCGTTTGGTTCATTTTAAATGCACGCACGCTGTGGAGACGAGAAGAGACGAGACATGTCTCTCTCACCCTCTGCTGCAGCGCACAGTCTGCAGGGAACCTCTCTCTTTGTCTGTCTGTCTGTCTGTGTCTCTCTCTTGCGTGCTTTAATCATAAAATGGTAATTGGTCAATACGTCCACTATATTATTTCATATAGTCCACATTTATGTCTGCCTGGCTGGGTCGGGTCTCTCGGAATGTCGGAAATAATCGGATCTCGGTCGGGCTCGGCGCCGCCATTTGAAATAAATCTCGGAACGGGTCGGAATCGGACGAAATGGTCACGGATCCATTCGGGTTTGGTTTTATTATTTGAAAATATTTTCGGAACGGGTCGGAATCTGTAAAATGTCACAGATTAATTTCGGAACCATTTCTTTGGATCCATGAAGAGCTCTAGTCCGAGCACGGAAATAGCGTTATAGCCTTTGTTCACCACCAAGTGTCACTGTTGCACAGCCTTAACACACAGACACACACAGGCCAGGGAGGAGGGCTTGTACAGTACAGTACAGTACAGTACAGTACAGTACAGTACAGTACAGTACAGTACAGTACAGTACAGTACAGTACAGTACCACTCACTTCAGACGGGTCTGATTTTTTACACATGGGACCTTTGTCACTCTTACTTTGACGGGATTTCATCCATCAAAACGGTTTTGATATCTCTTTCTGCTATAGAGATACGCTATACCTGCCTATTGTTAACTTATTGGCAGATTCATTTCACCCACTGTTCATCTGTTGCCAATGTCTATTCAGTCAAGTCCTTTAATTTAAGGCGAAAATTACCGGATGTGAACCGGATTGTGAACCGGATGTTAGAAAACGGCTAACGGATCGTCCCGCAATCTTTTTAAATGGGTTTGCGCGTGTGTGTGTGTGCGCGCGCGTGTGTGTCGCATATATAAGAAACGATTCATGTTGATGAAACAGTTCCAGTTCTTTAACTGGATGATCCTACCTCGATGATGGTCTCTTGTTTGGGTGCCAGGTTCTTCTCAACATCCTCCTTCAGCCTGCGCAACATCATGGGTTTCAAAATGGACTGGAGTTTAGTGACCTAATGAGACAGAGAAAAGGTTTGGTCACGGCGTATATGGAGTTTAGTGACCTAATGAGACAGAGAAAAGGTTTGGTCACGGCGTATATGGAGTTTAGTGACCTAATGAGACAGAGAAAAGGTTTGGTCACGGCGTATATGGAGTTTAGTGACCTAATGAGACAGAGAAAAGGTTTGGTCACGGCGTATATGGAGTTTAGTGACCTAATGAGACAGAGAAAAGGTTTGGTCACGGCGTATATGGAGTTTAGTGACCTAATGAGACAGAGAAAAGGTTTGGTCACGGCGTATATGGAGTTTAGTGACCTAATGAGACAGAGAAAAGGTTTGGTCACGGCGTATATGGAGTTTAGTGACCTAATGAGACAGAGAAAAGGTTTGGTCACGGCGTAGATGGAGTTTAGTGACCTGATGAGACAGAGAAAAGGTTTGGTCACGGCGTATATGGAGTTTAGTGACCTAATGAGACAGAGAAAAGGTTTGGTCACGGCGTATATGGAGTTTAGTGACCTGATGAGACAGAGAAAAGGTTTGGTCACGGCGTATATGGAGTTTAGTGACCTAATGAGACAGAGAAAAGGTTTGGTCACGGCGTAGATGGAGTTTAGTGACCTAATGAGACAGAGAAAAGGTTTGGTCACGGCGTAGATGGAGTTTAGTGACCTAATGAGACAGAGAAAAGGTTTGGTCACGGCGTAGATGGAGTTTAGTGACCTGATGAGACAGAGAAAAGGTTTGGTCACGGCGTATATGTGAGCATCTGAGGGTGGGAATGAATGCATGAAGAACCTAATGAGAGACAGTGACCGAGTCAGTGAGCGAACGAGTGAGACTGTAGTCAAATTCCAACACCTTCATTTCTGCCCACCGGCCCCACTCCACCCTCCAGTGAGCCCACCGGCCCCACTCCGCCCTCCAGTGAGCCCAACGGCCCCACTCCGCCCTCCAGAATGAGTTTTGTGGAAGTGTTCTACCTGTTCTGTTATTGCAGTGGTTCTCAATCTTTTCAAGCCGTGACCCCCAAAAGAATCATATTTGAGTATGAGAAAGCTGCTGACCTGCTCCTCCGTTTTAAGGTCTCCAAACTCCTTGAGGAACTCCGTCTCGGAGGCGAACTGGGCCGGCTCCAGGAAGTGCAGCAGGCTGAAGAGCTCCTCCACAGTGTTCTGCAGGGGGGTGCCCGTCAACAACACCTTGTGTTCCTGGGAGAGCACCGAGGGGAGGGGAGGGATGGAAACCACAGAGAGACATTTTGTTTATTGTGTGTGTGTGTGTGTTCAATCTCCTCCATTATAGGCAGTCGGTCTATTTTTTTTTCTTCTCCCAGGTGTTGGTAATATGACAGACTGAAGTGACCAATGTTGTCTGTGAATAGGTTCGTGTGCATGTGTTGCCTCTATTCTGTACATTTAGGGCTTGTTTGGACTCAAGCACTGAGACACACGATGTTCCGAACCTCCGAGTGTGTGGGATATCAGAAGCAACTGCAAAATATTTGTGCCCTTGATAATGTATTTTATAAATGTGGACTCAAATAAAGAAATTGAAATGTGTGAGTGTGAGAGTGTGTGAGTGTGTGAGTGTGCGTGCGTGCGTGCGTGTGTGTGTGTGTGTGTGGTCCGCATTGTGCTGTGCTGTGGGTCCACTAACCATGTCAAGCATCTTCAGGCTGTCCAAAAGCTTACAGTTGCGGTTCTTGAGGCGGTGAGCCTCGTCGATGATCACGCACCGCCAGGAGATCTCCCTCAGCTCCGGGCAGTCAGACAGTATCATCTCAAAGGTGGTGATCAGGGCGTCAAACTTGTACGCACCAGGGATCAGGTGCTCCTTAAAAAAAATACAGAATTGTTAAGTCGTTCCGTTGACATGGAAGAGTACCAAAGTAAGACCAGGAAACCGTTCACAGCTGTACTTTAATTGTCTCCACCAGGCCGAAGGCATGGGGAGAGAGTATGTTTTGCACTCCGTCCGTCCGTCCGTCCGTGTGTCCGTCCGTCCGTGTGTCCGTCCGTCCGTCTGTCTGTGAACAGCTAATCTCCGGCACCGTTAACCCGGTCGATGCCAAATTTTGCACACACACTCCCTGGATGCCAACGATGAACCTCTGCCCCAAACACGGCCTGTTATAGCGCCACCAGGAGGCCGCTTTGTGCAAAACAAGTTTTTGGACAGTACACCTACAGATTTTGTCCAAACATCACGCAAATTGGTACACAGTCTCTCTACCATTCAACGAAATGGGTCTTTCAGATTTCTCAGACTCCATCCTGATTGGCTAAGATTGGCTTCCAAAGTTCGCATGAGTGCTCAGTTTCAAACAAAATGCTGCAAATCATGAACACATCTTGTGATTTCCGTGAAATTGTGCACGCACATTCCCACTAGGCCGAGGAAGAAATGCCACATGAACATTTTCAACTCAGCCTCATGGTGGCGCTATAACTGGCCGAAAAGTGTTTTTACCTCCAACTGCACGGATCTGTGGATAACTTTGTATGCCAACTCCCTATAGGCCAAGGAAAAACCTTTGCCTGGAATTTTTCACATCTGCTCTTTATAGCGCCACCTGGAGGCCGACATATGTAAAACACATTTTCTAATATTACTTCTTCAGATTGTATCCAAATGTCACGCAAATCGGTACACATGCTCTTCATAGTCATGTGATCAAGACGGTTCGTTTGATTTCTCATAATCCACCCGCATTGGCTACGATTGGCTTCTAAACTTTTCAGGAGTAGCCCGCTTTGTACCCATTTTGTACAAATCGCCACAACTACTCAACGCAGCGTCCGATTGTGGTGAAACTGTGCATGCATATTCACACTAGACTTTGGAAGAAATGCCACTTGACAGTTTTCAAATCAGCCTCATGGTGGCGCTACAACAGGCCAAGCCGCATCACACACACACACACACACGTTTATATTGCTCCTAAACATTTTGCCAAACATCACACACACACTCTCCTGGTGGAGACCTGTGCCCAGAAGGGCACTTTTTCTAGTTTCATCCTCCTTTTGGATCGTTTACTTATATTATGTTCATCCATTTATAAAAATGCCAGTGATTTCAGTTATTTGTCATCTTCAACTAAAATGTGTAATCTTGACAGCCCTACGCCTCAGCAACGCAACACACGCATACCTTCTCGTCCTTGCAATACATCTCGTACTGCTGGATCATCTGCCTGCTGGCCAGGCTGCCGTGGTAGACGATGGCGTTCATGTCGGTCCACGTGACGAACTCTCTCTCCCAGTTGGTGATGGTGGAGAGCGGGGCGATGACCAGGAAGGGCCCGTGGATGCCCGCGTCAGTTATATCTTGCAGCAGCGAAATGGACTGGATGGTTTTCCCCAGTCCCATCTCGTCTGCCAGGATGCAGTTCTGCCTGGAGGGGTAGGAAGGTTACACAAAAGAGAGAGAGAGTGGATTGTGACTTCATGAAGAATATACACACACATCACGACATGTAGTAGTAGTCCCACGCTGATATTCAATATGTCTCCGTATTGTGACATTTCTTTTCGAACTGCCAAAATAGTACAATTACACGATGTACTTCTGTAGGTACTTTTGAATTTACTGAAATGAAACGCACACATTCTCACCCGAGGTTGTGCTGTGGACCGTACCAGTACGGCTGTAATAATTGAGTCAAAGCTGCAAGTGTAGGTAGCCATATTATGGTTTTGTTGATACATTTTCTGTTATGTGGCTGTGTCAACAAATGTGACCAGATTTGACTGAGAGACTGCCATCATATCATATCGTTAATAGCACAGGCAGACTCTTCACATACTAGAGCATGTCTGAAATAAGTGTCAGAGCTGAAATCGACATGTAAATATGAAATAAATGCTTAAACATGTAGCTAGGTGTAATGTTAGAGACCACAGAAGTGAACCTTTCAAGCCTGTTTTCTCAACTCGCTGTTTTCTGCAAGACATTACTCTATAAGCCATATCTCCAAAACTGGTGGGTCAAACTGAACAACCAATGTCAATTTGAAGCTATGATTCCCTGCTTTCATATGACCCTCAGTCAAATTTAGTCACACATATAGATCCAACAGAAATGCTGCAAAAGCAATGTGTAAACAGTCAGGTCTGACCGGTTGGTAAACAACAGGCTACCGTTACCTCTAGTAGTCTAGTCTACCTCTTAGCGGAGTGACACTGAATGCTTCGGTAAAACGTTGCAGTGCTGTTGTATTGTATTATAACAGCACTCATGAAATGCCTCTTGTCCAACCAAATCGCTTGACCGGAAACCAACTGCACTATATAATTGTGAATAACACAGATTAAAGTGAAAGCAACTGATAGATTAACCCATTTTGACCTGAGATCAGATTCTAAAAATGTCTTCTACATCCTGACAGTTTTCTGAAAAAGCTATGTTTCTATGTCAGTCGTTCTTCGACTTTTCAAAAATAGCAGACCTACAAGCTCGTAGAGCGCCACTCGGTGGCGCGCTATGAGCTTGTAGATCTGCTATTTTTCAATAGCTAAAGCATAACATAATGCTAACACCAAAAGGGGTTCCCGCCCAAAATGGGTTAAGGTAGATTAGGTAAACGCATTTGGTGAATTATCTTTCCCTCACACTGTTCATTTGCTTCATTAGCCCTGAATCTGATTACATAATCTAACTACACAGCCAGGCACGTTAATGAAACCGCTTCAACAGCCGTCACCAACAAATAATATCTACGTTTCCATGGAGCTATCAAATAGAAATGCATGCATGTATGTATGTCATTAAGTCAATGTTCCATACCTGTTGTACCAGTTGAACAGAAGCCAGTTGACTCCTTCCAGCTGATACTCTCTCAGGATGTTGCCACTCTTGTATTCTTTGGTCTCCTCCAACTTTTTCCAGGTGCTGGCTGGGGGCCTCGGCTGAGAGAGAGAGAGAGAAAAGGAAAAGCTGGTTAAAAGAAACACCCAGGACGATGACGACACAGGAAGACTAGCTGACGTTAAGACGTCAGCTAATGGGGACACGTATTAATAAACAAATAAAACGGTAACAAGTTGTGAGCGCACACTTCATGCACAGTTCACTTGGGCAAGTCATAGACCGTTAACTCGTGCAGAGCATGTGGAAAGCGCCGCCTACGCCCGTGCTCGGCGGGCTGCGATACGTCACCGACCCCTACCCTTACGTTTTCTAAGCCAGCTCCACGGTTTCCCTTTCCGTGATGCCATGGGCCCGAGAATATACACGAACAGCGGACACACGACGTTCACAGAGAAGCAACAACAACAACAACAACACAACCTGCCCAGCATGGGAAACACATGGCCAATGGGCAAAGATAAAGTGTTGTGTGGGTCTCACTCGGATCGCACTGCGACACAGACGCGTGGCGTTAAGACGCTCGACCCGGCTGCGGTGGGTCGAGAAGTCTAATTATTATACACAAGCAACTTACCGTTCTCTTGATCTTGATCTGTCTGTTCTGGAGCTTTCCAAACTCTTCCACCTTGCCCTCGTCTACGTCCTCCTTCAGCTCCCAGGTGGCGTCCTCATACGGCAGAGAGCCCCACTTCACCAGGTAGTACACCACCGGCTGGAGAAACACCACCAGATAAAACAACAATTGAGGGATGGACGTTATTTCAAATTCGCCGATGTGAGAGACATCAGCCTGTGATGTAAATAGGTTTTCAATGTAATGAGTCCCGGGATGCAGGGATGGTCTTTTAGATGAGTCCCAGGGACATTCCACTTAAACGATGTTAGGAGTCATATTTAGTTTATTTATTTATTTTTTACAAATTGCAGCATCTAACTACCATTTCATTTTATATGGTTATAATGTGGTTATATTCATGTAGAAAAAAGAAGAAATGATTATTATCATAACTAAAGCTAGCAAAATAAACTAGATAATAGAAAACAGTACAGTAGTGCATTCCGTGGATGCAGAGGTATTATAAACCTCTATACTACTATAAACTGCGTTTTGGGATGCAAAATGCACCCCATTTTAATCTCTGATCAGCTATTGAAAATATTCGTATTGTCATTGCATTTTTTTTTTCAACTGCGTATGGTGAAAAATAAACAAATTATCTCCTCTCCAATGGCTCCAAATTCCAATATTCATAAGCTACTTTCACTAGTTTATAGGCTACAGGTAGACCTTTACAAGGCATTTATTGTCACACTCTTGCCAGCAGAGTATCGTCAAAGAAAAGCCTGAACTCTCACCTCTCCGTTATCCTTGTCCACACTGTGGGAAACGTCTAGAATCCGGTCTACCTCCATGTAGTCTGGGTTGAACGGCTCTTCCTCCTGGACGCAGACAAACAAACACATGGGGTGAGGAGGAGGACAACTCAACTAGGTCAGACAAGGTACTGTAACAAAGGCTTTCACCTAGAGCTCCATATATGGAGACAACGGAGATATCTAGTGTTGACATCAGGTTAATATTAGTGGCGAAAACTTCTGGGAACTCAGATTAGGTTAATATAGAACTCCATACATGGATTGGCAGACATTCAGCCAAACCCTATATCATACATGGGTAACTGGCGGCCCGGGGGCCACATGCGGCCCCCACCATCACTTAATGCGGCCTGCAGGCTAATCAAAATACTGATATAGTATTGATTTCAGCTAATTACTAGTATTAAAATGTTATCATCTTTTTTTAAAGTCCAATGCATTGGTATTTAGTTCATAAAGTTAACAAAACTATAACAAAATGCAGTTGAAATTGAATAAAAAAAGGTTACTTTTCAGGATTCCAATTCAAAAATAGCAAAAACGCATTCAGGATTTCAATTCAAATATAGCAAAAAATAGCCGGTCTACAAGCTGACGTGTTGAGCTTGTATACCGGCTATTTTTGCTACAACAGTAATATGCAATGTGGCCCTCTGGAGTGAGTGTGGAAATATGGTGGCCCTCTCCATGGTCAAAGTTGCCCACCCCTGCCCTACTGTATATAATCCAGGGATGCAAGAGGTTTCTGAAACCTTACCTTGTGATATTTACTGCACTGTACGGTACAGTTTTATCGTTACATTGTTATAGTTGTGGTGCTCAGTGTGAGTGGCCCCTTTGGGCTGCTCAACAGTGCCACTTTAGGTCACCCAGCGGTATTGCAGCTGTTCATACCCCAAACGGGACAGACATACGGACATAGGGACACACGGTGCGGCCAGTAACAAAATGCATGGGAGATGGAAATAAAAAGTAAATAAATACATTAAAAAGAAAAAATACAAATCGCCACACCACGCAGCGCAGCGCAGCGCAGCGCAGCGCAGCACAGCACAGCACAGCACAGCACTCACCTCCTGGAAGAAGGTTCGCATCTGGGCATATTTGGTTTTGAACCTCTTGAGCTTCTGATGGATCCTCTTGTCTCTCTCCAGCTGCACCAGCGTGGCCCACTCACAGTGCAGATAGGAGCTGAGAGGAACAGAAAAGGAACGCTCATTATACCCCCTAACGTTAACGTTATGACCCTAACCCACTCACAGTGCAGATAGGAGCTGAGAGGAACAGAGAAGGAACGCTCATTATACCCCCTAACGTTAACGTTATGACCCTAACCCACTCACAGTGCAGATAGCTGATTTACGGTTGGGACGTCATCCAAAGTGTCCCCCCTCCATTTTAATGCATGGGATCCAAAATCTTAAAACGTGAATAACTCTTGATCTAAATCAATGCTTCCAATTCTAACCAAAGATTGAGTTTTTGGCGGCCCATCGCGGTCCCGTCGCTAGTCGCGTTCGAAGTAATCATACCTACGTTGGTTGTCGATCCTCCAAAGGGTCTTTTGGCTACATGCTATTATATCTAGCACCTTCCAAGATGGCACCGTGCCACCTTGAAATGGGCTCTGATGCTGCAAATGGCTGGACGCACGGTTTAATGGTTCCAAATACCCCCGGGCGATCAGAGTGTTAACGTTATGACCCTAACCCACTCACAGTGCAGATAGGAGCTCAGAGGAACAGAGAAGCAACGCTCATTATACCCCCTAACGTTAACGTTATGACCCTAACCCACTCACAGTGCAGATAGGAACAGAAAAGGACACAGAAAGGGCAGTTCAATGACACGCACAAGGTGTCATGATGTCAACTTACTAATTCTTGTATTTGACAAAGAATTCTTCGAGGTTGATGTACTGGCCTGGAGAAACCTAGGAAAAGAGAGGAGAATATAGCAGGTTGTGAGGTTGTTCTTCCTTTTATTTTATCCCGAAACATTAAGACCAGGAACGCCTATACGTCATTATACCTTTAAAACCGGGAAAGCATCGGTTTCATTTTAGATGTTGCTACAGTATGTTCTGTATATATATATATATATATATATATATATATATATATATATATATATATATATATATGTCATTGTTATGTCTTGAAATTGTTTAGTGCAAGCCTACATAAGCACATCATATTGTGCTTTACAGAAGAAAAAACACGATTGGATTTTGATTACAAGCTTAAAGAATACTAAGAACTCAAATACTAAGTATTTGTTTGGTTAGAGATGCCTCCAAAAGTCCTACCTCTTTCTTGGTTATCCTCATAGACAGAACTTTGTCTACAATCGCTGCATCTTCCTCACTGGGGTTTTCCTGTAAGAAAATATATATATATTTTTTTAAAGTCTTTACAAAACATTTACCTCATGGCTCGTACACCCTTTACTATACCAGGCAAATCATTAACTAAGGAATAAAAACAACGGGATCGTAGGGTTGTAGTCTGAGTATAGTCTTTATATAGAGACGCTCAAAACGCAGCTGTCAAAACAACACAGGTAAGGTACTCAAAACTAGACACTTCACAAATGACGTCTGTCCCTGTCTCTCTCCCTACTAAATAAAAGAAACAGGAAAACAAACTTAAACCAACAATCAATTACTTTCAAACCCCCCCTCCCGTCCCAAACCAGTCCCAACGTTCTCTCCAAACGGAATAGTGGACGTTCGGGCAGTGCGCCCTATACAGTCTATTATAGTTCCTTTGATCCAACAAACGTAAAGTCCTTCCGCTCAAGGCGGTCCAAAAGAAAACGCGAACGGGGTACCGCTCAAAGCTTCAACTCCAACAAGGCACACGTTTAAAACGATCTCACCGGTAAGCGACGTCTTTGTCCGACAGCCCGCACGCCGGCAACTGCTTCCAAACGGTCGATAATCCTACGGTGCAGAGCCAAGCTCGTTGCTTCTCCCGATGGGCACAACTGTCCTTAGTATTGGCTGCAGACACTATGCTTAAACTTTACTCCTGTTCAAAAGTTGTCTGGCGCCTGGAGCTCCTCTTCTCCAACCGTGTAGGCCTACACTGTGTTTGTGATTCCCCCCCTTCCCCCGTGTGTCACTTCCTCTAGAAGTAACCTTGGGTGGCGACACCAGTGGCGTGTCCCTCACCCATGTGACAGACCCGTTACCTTTCTCATGAATAGGAAATAATAATACCATCACCGTCATTTCACATGTTACATTTCTCCTTTTATAAATAAATAACACGTACAGAACAATAAAGTAGAATGACATAAATAATGTGCTTTTGTCACACACTGCCCGATATTATGCTGTCGGGGACTCGCAGACAAAACCCGCCCGGTCTCACGCAAGATCGGGCTTTGATCACCGAGGTTTGGCTCGCTGTGTGAAAGGCTCTGCGAGAAGATAAAGAGCCGATAAAAGCGATCGCCGACGCCTTCCCGACCGTTTCTGAATATCTAGCAGGTTTGATATTTGTCTTTCTCGCCGACTGGACATCAGTGTGAACTGGGTTGCGTCCCGAGAAGGCCATATTACAGCCAATGAGAGCACAGGACAGCTGTGCTCATTCACTGACACTGTCCAATGAGAGCACAGGACAGCTGTGCTCATTCACTGACACTGTCTGTCTGTCTGTCTGTCTGTCTGTATCGATAGATGATCAGATGATAACTTTTATTCCTTGGGCAAATCCCTGTCGTACATGTTAATATTGGTAGCTATATGCACAATGTTGATGTTAAATAGTCAACGCATTTCACTTGAATAATGTTGATAATATTAAAACCGCATCGGAATCAACAGTGCAGAGTTGGTTCCAAATACCCCCGGGCGATCAGAGTGTTAACGTTATGACCCTAACTCGCTCACAGTGCAGATCGGAGCTGAGAGGAACAGAGAAGGAACGCTCATTATACCCCCCTAACGTTATAACCCTAACCCACTCTTTATACACACACACACACACACACACACACACACACACACACACACACACACACACACACACACACACACACACACACACACACACACACACACACACACACACACACACACACACACACACACACACACACACACACACACACACACACACACACACACACACACACACACACACACACACACACACACACACACACACACACACACACACACACACACACACACTTCGCCCTGTGTAGCCTGGCTATTCCTGTGTGTGTGGCGTGCACCCAGAGAGAGAGGGGGTGGTGTCCTGTGTCGGTCTCACGCTTGTATCACAGCATCCTGCACGTGCGTGAGATGTCAAAATGAATTGTAATAAAAACAAATGATGTCGCCTATATGCAGGGCAGGAATTTCACGGCGGCCACGGCGGCCATGGCCGTCGTTGCCCCTCTCTTTGGCCGTGTGCCCCTCGAAAAAGTATATGCCCATACGGCCACAGTGGCCGTGGTGCCCCGACCGGCGCCCACAGAAGTTCATTTTACCGTTTATCGCAATTTTCCAGTCATTACGGTAACCAATGTTCCCCTCACGTCCCGCGCAGAACAAATTTGTGTTGTAGTTGTGTTGCCATTTGCAAAGTGGTTTGATTATTTTGCGGTACTTTGCCTTAATAACTACCCCCGCTGCCGCTGGTCGTCATGACGCGCGCATACACACACACACACACACACACACACACACCCGCACGCCTCCTCCTCCGCGCCACACATACACGCACTGACAGAGTAAACAGAGGGCATTTAGCCCACACGCTGCCTACTAGTGTAGCTAATCTAGCTATCCGGTCAAACTGCAACTATCACTCAAAACAAAACAATGTTTCCTACAGTTGCGACAGTGTGGCGGTCCTACGTCACATGTATTAACGTTGGTCGGACATGGTCCAGCTGATTTCCTTTTGTCTAATGCGAAACAGCGTGGCTGTCCATACAAGGAGGAGATCTACCGAATCTATCTAGCCCACCAAAACAAACATAAATGTACTTTTGCGTCGCATTATGGATAGCGACAGAAAGACACCATGGATATAATTAAACAATTGTTCCCCTGTGCACAGCACACACTGTCTCCAGGTAAGAACAAAAAACTGATTTGAAGCTGCACTTTCACTTTGTGTTGACTTACTGCAGAGTCCTCAGTCCTGCAGCGGTGCAGCCCCACAATGGAGAAATTATCTGTCACTAACCTCTCTACAATGCCATGTTATTCAATATATTAGTTTAGCACAAAATATAGGCTTTTCTAAACCAAGCCCTTATTCAAAAGTTATGTAGGCTGTCATTGTATTTTATGTGAATTAACTCAGTTTAACCCAATGATCCTCAGCCATTTAAATTTCAAGGACCCCCAAATTAAATTTATATTAATTAGCCTAGGGTGACAGCCTGACAGGGTCCTAGGCCATTTCATTATGATTTTCATCTCTGGACTGGGTCCCCAAAACATGTTTACAATATTTTACAACAGTAGCTACTTATATTTTGTTATTTAAAGCTGTGATTATTTATTTAAGAAGCACTGTTCTGAACCAATGTTCATCGGAAAATCATTTTTTAATTGATGGCCTTCATGCCCTGGCACTTGGCCTTGTGCCCTTAAAAAGTTGACCACACTAAAGGCCAAGTGGCCTTGCCCCTAAAAGGATGAAATTCCAGGCCTGCCTATATGTATCGGATCCTGTCTGGATCGCCTCTTGGTGAACTCTTGCAGTGTGTGATGCCTAGTCGGCGACCAATCGTTTAGTGTGAAAGCCACAACGATATAATGACAGTCCATTTAAAAAAAAGACTCCTGCAGTGTGAGACACAACGATCTGATGACTCGCCAACAACTTTAAACTTCCTACAGTCTGTAGGGACCATAACAACTGAACTAAATATGTCCTAATGCATGGATAGTTTATGGTTAGAACCACAGCCACATTGCATCACTTGACACAAGCTTCCATCAACCTCATCTCAACATGAGAACCACAGCCACATTGCATCACTTGACACAAGCTTCCATCAACCTCATCTCAACATGAGAACCACAGCCACATTGCATCACTTGACACAAGCTTCCATCAACCTCATCTCAACATGAGAACCACAGCCACATTGCATCACTTGACACAAGCTTCCATCAACCTCATCTCAACATGAGAACCACAGCCACATTGCATCACTTGACACAAGCTTCCATCAACCTCATCTCAACATGAGAACCACAGCCACATTGCATCACTTGACACAAGCTTCCATCAACCTCATCTCAACATGAGAACCACAGCCACATTGCATCACTTGACACAAGCTTCCATCAACCTCATCTCAACATGAGAACCACAGCCACATTGCATCACTTGACACAAGCTTCCATCAACCTCATCTCAACATGAGAACCACAGCCACATTGCATCACTTGACACAAGCTTCCATCAACCTCATCTCAACATGAGAACCACAGCCACATTGCATCACTTGACACAAGCTTCCATCAACCTCATCTCAACATGAGAAACACCGGCATATTTTTGCATGACACAGTTGTGCGACAAAGAATAAAATAGCGGGTATGCACATGCATAAAGTGAGTGGAAAATCGAGTTTAACATTGTTTAACGTTGTTTAATGCAAATCAGATAGGACTTGGATGTATGGGCTATGTATGGGCTGTCAAGGCCAGAAAGTAGTTTGCCACTCAGCATCCCCGCATAACTTCCGGGTATGATGATGAATGATGTCACGCGCATGTGGCTCAAGAGGTAGAGCAGGTCATCCAATGATCCATGGGTCGGCGGTTCGAATCCCGGCTCCTCCTGGCTACATGTCGAAGTGTCCTTGGGCAAGACACTGAACCCCAAATTGCTCCCGATGTGCTGGTTGGTACCTTGCATGGCTTCCGCCGCAATCGGTGTATGAATGTGTGTATGAATGGGTGAATGTAATGCACAATCTATGTAAAGCACCTTGGATAAAGGCACTATATAAATGCACCATTTACCATTTACCCTCTCTATAACACTCAAGTGATTAATCAAGTACATTTTTGGTCAGGCTACATGGGACCGGTGTAGCCTGACCCTGCGTTGCGGGTTCGAGTCCCAATCTCAACGAACTGTGCCGCCACTATCAACAAGGCAAAAAAAGCCCCAAAACCACGTATCGATTACTTGATTAACATAGTGGCAGTCCTAACTAGTGCTGCACAATTTATTTCTGGATTAAGAGCGTCTGCTAAATGCCTAAATTGTAAATTTCAAATCAAATCAATTAGAGAAAAAGAAAATCGCCATTTAGATTCAGACACCTCATTTCCTAAATTTGAGCAAGAAAGGTGCAGCACTAGTTGGCTGTCCAATTCATTTTATTTACTCTTATGATTTTGATACTCGAGAGGTTTAAGTCGAGCACTTTGATGTTGTCAGTTTGAAGCCACAGTAGGCTGATTTAGTCGACTAAAATGTATTTTGGCGGACCTTGATGGTGTCGTAATGGCTGATTTTACACTTGCTGAAAATAGCCGATCTACAAGCCCACAACGTGGACTCGTCATAGTTTTAAGTCGACTAAATCAGCACTAGTCCGAAACACTCACCACAAAGAACTGCATGCTGGGCTGCCCGTCCACATCCAGTTCCATCTCCTTTTTGATCTGTGATGTCATGATCTGCGCGGCCGTCCCCCCGGCGGTGGCGGCGGCCGCCCCCCCGCTGATGGAGGCCACGGCGGCCGCGGTGCTCGTCACGTCCACGTCTTCCTGCTCGTCTTCGTCGTCTGTGATCTTGATGTCCAGGTCCTCCGTGTACTTCTTCCTCTTCACCACGCGGTTGGAACGCCTCTGCTTATGTGGACGGGACAGAGAAGAAGAAGAAGAGAGATGCTGCATTTTAACACCCTGAGTGGCAAGGACGGAGTTCTCCGATCCTATCAATTAGTAACGCCCAACGCTCAGGACGGAGATTATTGATATCAAAACCGATCGCATCACAGGCTGGGAGCGTCTGTTGCATAACACTCAATGTTATTTTCCGGTGGGACGTCATCGAAAATGTCCCCCCCCCCCCTCATTTTAGCCGACGAGATCGAAAATCTTAAAACATTAACACCTTGAGGGCCCGGACCTATTTAATCCATTAATAAAATGTGCCCATCATTTATAGCGCCCGGACCACTTTTACCGGCGCACCGGAAGTTCTTGTGAATGTCTGTGTAGCAGCTAACAATAGCCACACCACTCTAGAGTCGATCGACAACAACGGGAGGTAAGAATAAATCTATCGCGACTAGCGACTGATCAATTCAATTCCGTCCAATTCTAAGAAAAGATTGTGTGTTAGACGGCCCATCGCGGTCCCGTCGCTAGTCGCAATATAATTAATCATACCTCCCGTTGTTGTCGATCGCATCGAGAGTGTTTTGGCTACATCAAGCTACTTCAGCCACATAGCATCCGGTCCGTCGCTATATGTGCTCCGCTGCTATAAATCGCTGGGCGCTATGATTTAATGGATTAAAAAATCCTGGGCGTTCGGGGTGTTAATAAGAACGCCGGTTGCCATAATGCATATCATGCTATGTTATTTTTTTGCGTACTTATTTGAGTTAATTAATATAATAAATTGCAATCATAAATAACCCCAGCCACTATGCAAATACTGATACATAAATTAATTGTAGCTGGTATGTTTTTCTATTCAGGGAGCCATCTTGATCAGTAAAGTAGTCAAAGTGGCAGGTTTGGAGTCCGATTCCTGCCCTTGTACAGAAATTGCATGTGTTTATGTGGGGCGTGTGTGTGTGTGTGTGTGTATGTGTGTGTGTGTGTGTGTGTGTGTGTGTGTGTGTACCGTTGCCAAGTCTTCCTCAAGAGTAGTGGGTGAGGTGGGGCTCTGCTCCCCATGTGTGTGTGTGTGTGTGTGTGTGTGTGTGTGTGTGTGTGTGTGTACCGTTGCCAAGTCTTCCTCAATAGTGGGTGAGGTGGGGCTCTGCTCCCCATGCATGTGTGTGTGTGTGTGTGTGTGTGTGTGCGTGTGCGTGTGCGTGTGCGTGTGCGTGTGCGTGTGCGTGTGTGTGTACCGTTGCCAGGTCTTCCTCCAGAGTAGTGGGTGAGGTGGGGCTCTGCTCCCCATGTGTGTGTGTGTGTGTGTGTGCGTGTACCGTTGCCAAGTCTTCCTCCAGAGTAGTGGGTGAGGTGGGGCTCTGCTCCCCATGTGTGTGTGTGTGTGTGTGTGTGTGTGTGTGTGTGTGTGTGTGTGTGTGTGTGTGTGTGTGTGTGTGTGTGTGTACCGTTGCCAAGTCTTCCTCCAGAGTAGTGGGTGAGGTGGGGCTCTGCTCCCCATCCGAGTGGTCAGAACCGGTCCTTTTCCTTTTCTTGGCCCCAACTAGAGTGATGGTGCTGTCAAGAGACACGAGAAAGAGAAAAGGGAGAAAAAAAGGGTAAACACCTGCCAATCAATTCTCAAAAGAAAGACGGCAAACCACTCAAACAAGTACATCAGTCGTGCATTTAACCCATTTTGGGCGGGAACCCCTTTTGGTGTTAGCATTATGTTATGCTTTAGCTATTGAAAAATAGCAGATCTACAAGCTCATAGCGCGCCACCGAGTGGCGCGCTACGAGCTTGTAGGTCTGCTATTTTTGAAAAATGACTGACGACTGACATAGAAACATAGCTTTTTCAGAAAACTGTCAGGATGTAGAAGACATTTTAGAATCTGATCTCAGGTCAAAATGGGTTATTAAAAGAGTCCAGCTTACTTAAGCTTGGCTTTGCTCTTGCTCTTGCTTGCAGTGCCAGGCGTTCCCGTGCCTCCTCCTGCACCTCCCGTTGACTTGGCCTTGGCCTTCTTCTCTCCTCCGCCGGCGCTCTTCACCCCCGTCGCTCCTCCCGCCGGCGTGCTCTTCTTCTTGCTCCCGCCTCCGCTGGACTTCTTCTTGGTCGTGGTGACCACCGTGACGCTGCCCCCCAACTCCGAGGACGCGTGGCCGGCCGGAAGCTCGTCTTGGTTCAGAACCCGGGGCAGGTTCTTCTCGCCGCGCGCCTTGGCCCGTGCTATGGCCTCGGCCACGATGCGGTTGGCCTTCTCCTGCTTGCAGAGGGTTTCCACGCGGCGCACGGTGACCGGCTCCCCGCCGGCCTTGGTGATACGGATGGCCTGCGGCGAGCCGGTGGTGTTGGTGACGGCGCCTGTGGTCGACGTGTTGATGACCTTCACCACAGACATGGTGCCACCGGCTGAGGACGCCGAGCTCGTCTGAACAGCAGGAGACAAAGTCGATATATATATATACACATTAGGGGTGTCAAAAAAATCGATTCGAATGACGATTCCCATTATGAACGATTCAAAATAAAAAAATTAAAATAAATTGTTAAAGTTACAGGAGCTTTCCCTATATCGTGTTGGGAGGCATACTATGGTCCGACGGAGCATTGGTTCGAAGGAGCATTGGTCCGAGGTACGTTGGGGGTTGGGAGAGGGTTGGGGTTAGGTTTAGGTGTGCTGCCCCGTGGGAGGTTAGGGTTAGGGTTTGAGGTAGGTTGTCGTTCGGACCAATGCTCCGTCAGACCAAACACATGAATCCTATGGTGTTTGTGATATGAAATGTAAGCTTACCCCAATCACAGTAAACATGTCTTCAATCATTTTCAAGTTACTCCAGTCACTTCAGTTTAGCACAGCTGAGGTGTGTCTGTCAACGAGGATCCAGCTGACCCTCGTTGACATACTGATTAATATTACTTGCATCAAGGCAACTCTTTAGTGCGAGTGTGCCTCTAGTCTCTGTGCACTAACACAAGTTAGTGAGTTCAAAAGTACCTGTGTACTACATTATGGGTTTCTGCATACCATGCAATGTGTGCATTTTTACTAGCAGCTAGCCTAAGCCTACCAATTTTATTTATTTTACAGCAGTTTTTACTTGAATGTATTGTTCTGGTAACTGAGTGAGAAAAAGTAACTGAGTGTCCGACTCAGTCAGAGGTTAAAACGTGTCGTCTTGGATTTTCCTTAAAACCTTTACAATTATAAAAGCTTTTTACTTTTTTACTAAATGTACTCTGCTTTCATGACAGAAGACTGGAGGAGATCGTGCTGAAATCCTATGCAATCGTTTTTGGATCGGGAGGCATACTATGATCCGACGGAGCATTGGTTCGAAGGAGCATTGGTCCGAGGTGCGTTAGGGGTCGGGAGAGGGTTGGGATTAGGTTTAGGTGTGCTGCCCCGGGGGAGGTTAGGGTTAGGGTGAGGGTTTGAGGTAGGTTGTCGTTCGGACCAATGCTCCGTCGGACCAAACACATGAACCCTTTTGGATCGAGAATCGAGTTGAATGGAAAAAATCATGCCCAAAATAATTCACAGCCCTACTGTACATACATCGTCACTGTTGGGTGGATACCTCATAGATCCACACGTAGATTTTATTAATTATATAAATTGATCAATGAGCTTGCTCAAACTTTAACGGTTTTGGACGATGAGAGAAGTGAGCAAGTTTTGTTGGTCAAGTCATAGACCTGCTGAAGTGGCGTTTACGCCTCTGCTTCGTGGCCGTGATAAGTCACTGACTTTACGAAAGAACAACAACAACAACACAACCTGCCCAGCACGGAAAATACACGTTAGTGGGCAAAGACACATCGCTGTCTTCCTTCGTTTAACCCATTGTGGCCCTTTTGTTTTTTAAACATTATGTTATAATTTAGCTATTGAAAAATAGCAGATCTACAAGCTTGTAGGTATGCTATTTTTTGAAAAAACTTGAAATTGTGGCACAAATCTTTGAATACATATTACATATGCTTCTGGGGGAGTCCCTGGAACAACATATTTTCAGATAGGGGTCGGCGGCCAAATACATGAAAAAGGTTTAGCACCACTGACATAGAAACACAGGTTTTTCAGAAAACTGTCATGATTTACATTTTTTAAATTTCGACGTCGGGCCTAAATGGGTTAAAATGTACACTTTGTGTGTCTCTCTCTCATGCGGAGTCCATGATGCAGAGTGCGTCTGGGTATACAACATTCAGAGGCCTACCTGTGGCTGCAGCAGCATTTTGAGTGGCACGGCCACCCTCTGTCCACCTTGGCCCTGTGAGATCTGTAATAGCTGTGGGCTGCCCGTGTTGCCTGTTCCAGAAACCAACTGGTACTGGAAGGACACATACAGAAAGCAGGTCAGCGGCAGCGCTCCTCTGGGAATAATCATGTTTATACAAAAACACACAATATGGCATTCAAAGTCAACCACAATGAAGTATCAATTCGAATACTACTCTATTTTTGTGAGGCTTTGGTAGTTTATACAGCTGGATTCATGTGAAGACTTTCCCTGGCCTAGAAAGGACGTTATTGGCCTGGGCCATGGCTCAGTGGTCCAGGCACCTTGGCTGGTAATCCAGTCTGGCAGTGTGCCGCGGGTTCGACTCCCGATCCCGACGGCCTTTACTGCATGTCTTCCCCCCATCTCTCTCCCCATTTCCTGTCAGCCTACTGTCTGTCCCTCCATAAAATATACAAAATAAAGGCGAAAGCCACAAAAGAAACATAAAAAAAGGACGTTATTGCAGTACCAAACCAGGGCTGCACAATATTGCCTAAAGCAATTGGCAAATGGCAAGACTGATTGCAATTTCAGGTAAAGTTCTTCCAGACACTCGCAATATATTTGTGTTGAGCAGAACCCCAAACTTGTGAATTTTGTTGTGTGGGAATTTTTGGGGAAAGAAACATATTTTGTGTTTAGAAACCAAGTTTTCTAATAAATAAAAAACGAATTTTACAAACAAAACATGCAGCCTTGTAACAACATGCCCATATAACTTGGCAGCATAATTCCACACTAGAGCATTTGGTGAGCACAACGTTTTTCTCCAGGCTCAAGTTTATGCTCACTTTGATCAGATGTTTAACCAGAAATCTTGTGTTTATACTTTGATGAGTATTTGAGTACGTTACATTCCCTCGGGACAACTTCCCACAACAACCCTTTTAGCCGGGGAGCCACAGGCCCAAAAGCTCAAGGAATAGAGATTAACACCTTGAGGGCCCGGACCTATTCAATCCATTAATAAAATGTGCCCATCATTTATAGCGCCCGGACCACTTTTACCAGGTCACCGGAAGTTGTTGTGAATGTCTGTGTAGCAGCTAACAATAGCCACACCACTCTAGAGTCGATCGACAACAACGGGAGGTAAGAATAAATCTATCGCGACTAGCGACTGGACAGCGGAGTGCCGTCTAACACAGGATCTTTTTTTCTGAATTAGACGGGATGATTTAGATCGCGAGTTATGAACGTTTTAAGATTTTTGTTTTCGTCCGCTAAACAGGCAGGGAACATTTTCGATGACGTGTCACTGTTGTGCAACACCGAGGATTGGGCAACAAGCGCTCCTAAGCTGTGGAGCGATGCGATCGGTTTTGATATCATTAATCTCCGTCCCGATTATCAATCTCCGTCTGGGGCACTTGACCATGAACTTGAACTTGACGGTGATCTCCGTCTGGGGCCTCTAAACTGTTAACCTGTGATGTCATGACATACTTTTTATTTGTGTTTTTTTTCCTATTCATTCTGGCTCCACCGGCTATTTGTTCTTCTCCTACCTTCACTCCTCCCTGCACTCCGGGTGCTTGCTGCACCTGCAGCTGAATAGTGAGGACTTTGGGCTGGCCGCCGGCCTGCCCTGCCCGGGCCTGGGTGAGAGCTGCAAGCTGGCTCCCCTGGATCACAAACTTCCCCCCGGGGAGCTGGCCCAGCACAAGTCTGGTCTGGCCCTGCTGTTGCTGCACGTGGATCTGCTGCTGGCCCGTGCCGGCCGCCACCGTCACCGACTGACCCTGCTGGACGCCAAGGGAACCCGCCTGGGAGGCCTGGAGGACCAGGGTGATGCGTTTGGGCTCGCCACCCTAGTAGATAGTAGATACATGATGGGACATTCATTGGGATAACGATAATGAAATTATTTATACAATTTTATATAGCACATTTCTAGATATCGTCACGAAGTGCTTTACAGAACAGGGTAAAGGAAAGAAGATACAACAAAACATCAATGAATAAAATAGCAGGCACAAAATGTAAAATAGAAACATAGCCATATAATCAATGATGCAAAAATGAGGAAATTAAGAAAAGGCCTTAACATTTTCAGAAGTTTTCAGAAGAGTTTAGAAAGACGACACAGATTTTGCACATCTTAGGTCAACAGGTAGGGCGTTCCAAAGCTTGGGGGCCGGATTGCAAAAGCCCTGCCACGGTGCCACCCTTTATGATGAGATTTTGGATGGTCTGATGGAAGCCTTAGGCCTGACTCACACCTTTCGATCTAGCATACAACATTGATGCATGCTAGATGTAAAGAAAGGGTTTGTTTACATCTTGCCCCAATGCATTTCCAATGGAAGTCACATGGTTTGACACAACATTTGTGTTGTACGGCTTTCGGCAGTGTTTCGACTGCCCCCCACCCCCTCATACAACACAAATGTCGTGTCAAACCATGTGACTTCCATTGGAAATGCATTGCGAGCTTGCATCAGTAAACAAGTCTCATGCATCAGCTATACATCAATCTGTTGTGCACGTGTGAGTCAGGCCTTAAAGATGGATGGAGTGCCATGATTTTTGTATTTTTTCCAGTTTTTCATGTGTTTATACAGTGACAGTACTTCATTAGACCCCTTGTGGTTATTACGTGCAATGATATCTTCCTGGAGGCTAAATCCTTGACCTAAGCCCTCCCCCATTATCATACAACAGCTGTGGGTGAGGCTTCAGTTCAGGTGGATCACCACCCATCAGGCAAACCAGGCATACTTAATGAACTGGTGGGAAGTGTCCACATAGAAACGACAATTTAAAGGAGAATTCCATACTAAAGGCTTTCTTACCTTTCTTTGTAGTT
Organism: Electrona antarctica; assembly: GCF_951216825.1. NCBI lineage: Eukaryota > Metazoa > Chordata > Actinopteri > Myctophiformes > Myctophidae > Electrona > Electrona antarctica. Next base: position 9,605,473 of record NC_136806.1, read on the forward strand.
GTTACGTCCCCACCAAAGAGGTCCAGGTGTTATTTTGTGCAAAAGCTCCTTATTGGCTATTTCCCCTACCATAAGCCCTAAATTAATTGCATTGAATGGAATGGGAATTGAATGGGGATATGGGGTGTTGTGCTAATTCGCTTATTTCCATCGCTCAAAATTATTATTTTTTTTGTATATATCCTCTCTTCATAATGTAAATAATATCCCAAGCGGCACACTTTACTACTTATTTCGCGAATTAGCACAACACCCCATAGCCCCATTCAATTCCCATTCAATTCAATGCAATTCATTGAGGGCTTATGGTAGGGGAAATAGCGTTTTTGCACAATAAACACCTGGACCTCTTTGGTGGGGACGTAACGACTACAAAGAAAGGTAAGAAAGGTAAAAACAAATACCGGTACTGTACAAATACCGGTACTGTACACTTTGACAAAGTTCTTCCTCCTTGACCTTATATAATAATAGTTCCTGATGATCATGTTTTAGGGTGGGAAAAAAACCACGGCACTCCATCTTTAAAGTGACCTTCCAATGATTTTTCAACCAAAAATTAAGTCTAAGTTACCCAGCAAACAGCTACAACGTTCAAAAATATAAGTAACAAGGCTTAATTTGAAGTGTTTATTTCCTGTTCTCTCTTGCCCTGTGTGATATAAATAACCTTACTGTACGTGACAATTATAGAGTTATTATTTTACTTCTGCTATGTAGATGCTCTAAAATACCAGAAATAATTTTTAATTACCGACTGTCAATCCTGGATGGTAATAAAATGAACACAGGATGTGGTAGTTTGCAGAAAAACTGTAATCATCACAAATTAAGTTGAAAATTATATTACCAATGTTCCCTCAGTAATGTAATACTAATCCTGCAGGATTTGTTAGAGCAAGTCACTGTAAAGAGATTTAAGATGGTTTGGGAACTGTTTACTTTGTAGTGCGCCTCGAGGATTTATGTTTAATTTCTCGGTCCATTCTGACCCGTTGGGTTGTTTTCATGAGACTAAATAAGGCTTTGGAATTCCACAAACAGGACTATTAGAACCACAATGGAAACTAGTACCCAGGACTATTAGAACTAGTACCCAGGACTATTAGAACTAGTACCCAGGACTATTAGAACCACAATGGAAACTAGTACCCAGGACTATTAGAACCACAATGGAAACTAGTACCCAGGACTATTAGAACCACAATGGAAACTAGTACCCAGGACTATTAGAACTAGTACCCAGGACTATTAGAACTAGTACCCAGGACTATTAGAACCACAATGGAAACTAGTACCCAGGACTATTAGAACCACAATGGAAACTAGTACCCAGGACTATTAGAACCACAATGGAAACTAGTACCCAGGACTATTAGAACCACAATGGAAACTAGTACCCAGGACTATTAGAACCACAATGGAAACTAGTACCCAGGACTATTAGAACCACAATGGAAACTAGTACCAGGACTATTAGAACCACAATGGAAACTAGTACCCAGGACTATTAGAACCACAATGGAAACTAGTACCAGGACTATTTGGTGTTATCCTTTTAGTCCAAATGTCTGACTGTACCTCGTGCAGAGGATTAGACATTTCTGTCTAATCAAGTATTCAACCAATCAATCACAACTTCACAGAGACAGTGGAGGAACTCGACAAAGACAACCAAAACAAGAGACTAAAAGCCTCACCTGTTGTGGTACAGTAGTGAGGGTGACGCCTTGCGGTCTGCCTGTGGAAGCATTGCTGATTTGCGTGGCTGGCTGGAGCTGTATCTGAGCCTGGGGCTGGGGTTGAATCTGGACTTGGGTCTGGCCCTGGGCCGAGATCTGCATCCTCTGAACCGCCTGGCCCCCCTGCTGGGGCACCGTCGTCAGCAGCACCTGTTTCATCGGGCCGTTGGGAGACTGTATCAGCCTCTGCACCCCGGGAGAACCCACCTTGATTTGGGCATGACCCGGGCTGGCCTGGTTCAAGACCGTCCCCCCAGGCAATATGGACATGCCCGGTCTCAGCGGGGTGCCGGACAGCACCCGGATGACCTTGCCACCGGTTGCGCCCGTGGCCCCCGACACAGTCTGCAGCACTTGGGCTTGGCCCTGCGGGCCTTTGAGGATGACTATTTTCCCACCGGCCTGGGCAGTAATGGCAGCCAACTGCTGGGGGGTGAACTGGTGCGTGATCTGTGTGAAGCTCTGCGTGGTGGTGGTCGAGGAGCTAGACACCGTCATCGGTGAGCTCAACAGGACCGTGTGACCGGTGGTGCTGACCACAGGGATGGACGTGTGGGTCTGGACCGGCGCTACCGTCGCCACCGGAGCTGCGGCAGGTGTTGCTGCTGTCATGGTAACAGTCTGAGGAAGAGGAAGTGCCACCGGAGCTTGCTGCTGGATGAGGACTTGAGCTGGGGGGACAGGGTCTGACATGGTGAGGCCAGTGGCAGGATCGATGAGACCTGCGGTGAGCGAGAGTTCTGGAGTGGGCTCCGGGTCGGTGGGGGGGTCCACCTGGCCCAGGGCTAGCTTGAGGGCCTCCTCCACGGGGTCGGAGGAGCCCTGGGAGGAGAAAGCATCGTCTGGCAGCGCGTCCAGGTTAAACAGGGGCGTGTCCTCAAACAGGTCCATAATGGGGTCTGCCATCTTGCCCCCTCCACACAGGGAGACGGGGCAACCTCAAGAGACTCTCTGAGATGGAAGATGACCCTCCTTCAGTTCTTCAAAGAAAATAACTGTTTAAAGACAGAGAATATAAATGCAAAGTAGCCATCCCAATTAAATCAATTTGAACACAAGAAACATAATACACATAGCGTACTCAAATAAATCGCCGGATGACTTACCAAATAGGACAAGGTCTATTACAGACCTTTGTAGTTCAGTCTGTACCTCCAGATGACAGATATTGGGATTCCTCCGAGGGTAATATTGAAGGGGGAGTCTTAAATAAGAGAAAAAGAGTGCTCCAAGTAAGTCCTATAAATGTCCCCTTGTAGTGTCCTTCTGAGTTCCTACTTTGTGTGTGCGACAATACGATTTATCTCCAAGCCACAACGTCATTCCCTGAAGTGTTGTTCCTAAAAGCAGAGGAGGAACGTTAATTTAACAAAACCACACAGAACCTCTAGGCAAACACTAGCCTTATTAAGACCCAACCGCAGAAAGGGCCAGAAAAAGCACTAAGACTTATGTTTACATCATGTTTACACCGTTTTCAATTCATCACTTACTGTTACCGATTATATCAACAGGTTAACAGCAATGCTAGGCAATTCCTGTTATATAAAAGTTATCGTTTGTTTACCCACTAGCAGGGGTGTAACAGAGGGGATCCTGGGGATGTTGACATCAACACACTCACCATTCATAATAAGTACACAGTAAAAAACCCTCAGTGTCTGGTTCACTCACTCTTACACATAAAGTAACCCTGCGTGTTTTAAATAACACCTGTACACTCGTTGCATCTATACGCTTGTGAACTCAGGAGTTAAATAACCGTAGTAGTAGTGAATCAATGAATGGATGAACAAGGGTACTGATGCTGTTGCAGTCTTTCACACTCACATCACACAAACACCGTCAAGCTAGCACATTAGCCTGTGCTGCTAGCAACAAATGCCTCTTGTAAAAAGCACCACACATGTGATCAACATCTATAAAAATACGGTGAATGTGGGTGTTTTAAACCCAACGCGATCTTCTCCAGCTCAGTCATGTTTGTTGTTGTGGGTTTTTTACTACACATCGTTGAGTCAACTGGACTCGTTCATTTTTTTTTCTCTCCTCATCATCAACAAACCGGACCAAACCAAAGCAACGTGCCACAATAACCATCAACGGTTCCCACACACGGCTGGCTTTATAGGCCGCGATGCTGTTTCGGTTGGTGTGCGTCTGTCGTCCACAGCCCAAATATAACATCTCCACCCCGCATATCCATCCCATCCACTAGCCCCAAGTGTCCCGGTTATGATTTCGGGGTGGTAAATTTACCTTTGCATCGACACACATGGCTTTCTCTCCGTCTCACAACACTGTACAGATTACAGGAAACGGCCAGCGACAGAGCAGGAACTAACATTCCTGCCCAGAGAGCAACACCCCCCCACCCCACCCCCACACGTGACCGACGCCGTCCGACGCTCCCATTGGCCGGGGGCTTCCGTGGCCGGCAGCATGCCGCGGTCTCATTGGCTCGGAGCCCCCGTCCGTCACGCCGTAAGCGATATTGTGGGCGGGGACTCGTAGTAGAGAGCAAGCTGCTAAATGGACGTAGTTGGGTTGAGAGAACAATAAATGCGGCCTAGCTGGGATCCTTTTAGGTTTGGGACTGTTGATGTTTATATTATAAGTAACTGTCATCATCACAGATCGTGATGCTGATCTGATGATGCGCGCACAACACAAAATGTAGTGTTTTTTGTACATTCACTGAACGGGTTTTTGTTTTCCTGTTCATTAACGCGTCTGGAAACGAATTCCTATACCGTACCAGTGCAACAACACAACACCAATACGTTAATATAATAATGACCTTAAGGGTTTGTTTTTTTTCCCGACTGTGCCAGACAAATACAAAATTATGAATATGAACGGAAACCACAATATTGTGGCGTGGATGTTCTCCAGAAATACTCGTCAAAACAAAGCTCTGGACAATAGTCTGCGGCAGATTAAAATATTAATAATAAATAATTCAGAAATATTGATAAATTAACCATTACCCCCTTTGGTGGGTCCTTTGTCCTTTCAGTGGGCCATTGATGACACTCATATTGTCCCTGCTGTTGAGTTTAATTAGGCCTTAAGTGCCCACTAGGTGGAGGCAAACATTGATAGCTGTGGTTATTAGGGCCATTTTAGACACTAATTGCTGCTCCTTAATTGACGCTCAAGGGGATTATGCTGCAGATGTTTTGCTTTGAATTATTGAGTTGAGTTGTTGAGCATTAATAGCTCTGTCACACTTTCATAATCGGTGACAAAAATGAAGCCCCACTCTGAAATCTCTGATAGGCTTGATTGATTGATTGAAATATTTATTAACAGTTTGCAGACTTACAGTACATTTCAAGCACAAACTCAATACAAAGACTGTTAACTGTGAGTGGACGACCCAATTAAGCATTACACTTGTTTACAAGAGGGTCCACCATGTTCAATTCATCAAAAAAGGCCTATCAGAAATGTACAAAAATGGCTACTACAAACACTGACTGATCTCAGTGGCTATTTTCAATGACTAGACAGACAAGAAAATAGCCATATCTGTTGTATGGGACTGTATTTCGCTTTGGAACAACATAGCTATCAGGATCTGAAGGCAAGCCTCACAAGTACAGGTATAGTAGGCCTACAGTACATGTACAGTTGTGTCCACAAAATGTGTGTGTGTGTGTGTGTGTGTGTGTGTGTGTGTGTGTGTGTGTGTGTGTGTGTGTGTGTGTGTGTGTGTGTGTGTGTGTGTGTGTGTGTGTGTGTGCGTGTGTGTGTGTGTGTGTGTGTGTGTGTGTGTGTGTGTCACAGCGAGACACAGAAAGTGTATTACTGTAAATATAGGCTAGTGAAAGCATGTACACAGTACACACTACACAGAGAAATGTTCTGTGTGTGTGTGTGTGTGTGTGTGTGTGAGTGTGTGTGCGTGCGGGCGTGCGTGCGTGCGTGCGTGCGTGCATGAGTGCATGTGATGCCATCGCCCACGCCCACACACACACACAGAGGAAGAGAGAGATTGTGCCATTGTGGCCGTGAACCAGGGGAGCGTAAGTGACAAGTTGTGACAGCACACCACACTTTATCCATGGTACTCCTGCAGAGATGTGCTTATGAGCTTGCCAAGGCCTCCATCTGTCTACAGATCCCTGTGTGGAGTATCCGCTTTTTTACCCACGCTCACACACTCTGCTCGCCATGCTGTAGTCTGTTCAGGCCATGCCAGCTCCACTGGGGAGAGCTATATTTACAAACAGCTGTCATGGCACTGGTTAGTTTAAGAATACCAAGGGAGAGATGCTGGATGAAACTGTCACAGACGTATCCTGTCCAGTACAAACTTACTTACAGTAGTTGTTGACAAAATATGCAGTGGAGAAAAATAATGCTTAATCATGATTAATAGTTACCTTACCCTGGAAAAAGGTTCGTTTCAGTAGGAGTTTTGTCCCCTCAGCCATCGCGGCATTAAACAAACTGCCCCGCCGATAAGTTGGTTCTGTATACAGTGGGGAACTCATGTTTTTGTTTGTCTTGGTGTTATGTTTTTCTGTACTATGTGTTGTTTTTGTTGTTGGTGTTGAACAGACCTGTGAAGATGAATATCCTTCGGGACAATAAACATTATTATTATTATTATAGTTAATGAGGGTTGGCAGTGCATTTCTGTGAACTTTACAAAAGACAAAATACACCGGAAGAGTGTTGTAATATCTGTATTTATTTATTTCAATATTATGTCTTTAATATAAATCTCATCGTAAACATACATTTGTTGCAGAGAGCCGTATCAGTCACAAGACGCAGCAGGACAAATACAAATGGTAAACTATAGAAAGGATGTTTCAAATGTTTTAAAATGAAAGGAAAATATAAGGAGCTCTTATTTAGTCATTGCACAGATCCCCACATTGCACGTAGATAATTTGTCAATTTATTACAATAACACCCCTCACCCCGCACCCCTCACCCCGCACCCCTCACCCCTCACCCCTCACCCCACACCCCTCACCCCACACCCCTCACCCCTCACCCCTCACCCCTCACCCCCCCTCACCCCTCACCCCACACGCCTCACCCCTCACCCCACACGCCTCACCCCTCACCCCTCACCCCGCACCCCTCACCCCTCACCCCTCACCCCTCACCCCACACCCCTCACCCCTCACCCCTCACCCCTCACCCCCCCTCACCCCACACCCCTCACCCCAAAACCCCAAAACCCCAAAACCCCAAAACCCATCAAACATTTATGCACAGAGACAGAAAATCTCAATCAACATAGAAAATGATTTTTTCCCCCCTTCGTTTATACAGACATATTGTTTTCTTGTATTATACTTTACCAGCCGAGGCTGTCAGAATAGTCTGTTTTGCATACATTGCATAACATTCTTTCTAATCTTTTATCGACATCGCTTTTGGAGAATGGAACAAGGAGTTGCAGACTGGAGACCAACCATTCCATCACCAAACTCAATGGTTTTCAACCCTTTTCACAAGGCTATAATTATTCATTCTGCATTTGAGCCACGCACCACCATTTGATGAGATTTAGCCTCTCCGACCCAAAACTAAAGAATATTTTGTTGTTGTTGGATAAGATTTTGTCCACAATTCCATGCGTTATTGATGTTGGTACCAAATTTAGGAGAGATAACAGGCAAACGTTGATCAAAATAACAATTCTTCTACATTCTCTCCTTTGTCCCTGCCTCGATTCGTGCAATCAACGCTGCCAGTAACATGTAATGTGATGATGACGATGTTGAAACAAGCACTTTATATCCTAGCACTTTTTCTGAATGTAGCCTTTCTTATTTTTTATCTTTGACTCTATACCTGCACTAGATGCGCCCAGACCTCTGTTTATGCTATGGTGTCTCATGTCTATTGTTGTCCTGTATTGTTGTTTTAAACCACTACTCTTGCTGTAAACCTATTTGCCCTTCTGGGACATTAATAAAGACCTTGAACCTTGAACCTGTGTAGACTTCTTGTAAATTAACTAATGCAGTTGTTTAACAGTAATGTAACTCTTGAGAGTGTAAAATTCTTGAGAGAATGAGAATGAGAAAATGAATTTTACACTCTCTCTAGAGTTAAATATCTATAAGGGTCCATGTGGTTACCAACTTTCCATCATTTAGCTGGGGACCACCTGGGAATCCCCTCAAGGACCACTGTTGGTCCCCGGACCACTGGTTGAAAACCACTAACCTAACTCTTCTCTCTCTTTGTGTCTTGGTTGGATTGATTCGTCTTCCTCTCGACTCCATCACAGAATCCTTCACGCTCAGTGGCTCTCCCTGCTGTCCCGCTCTCATCCCATCATCGCTGCCATCCATCGTCCTCACAGCGGGAAGACGAGGAACCCGGAGAAGGTGGAGTATTTCCAGCCTCCCATCAGGTTGCCTCTCTCCAGCTTGAGGTATGCCTTGTCTCCCCGCTCCATGATCACCAGGCCGGCGTTGGTGGCGGCTTCTCGAGTCACGTCCTGGTCCCCGGCAAAGGCCGAGATCATCGGCCAGCCATTCAGCATGAGGCTGACCTAGAATATAGGTTGGAAAACACACAACAAACACGAACCACTGTTTTTTTAATACTCAGAGTTCATTGTTAAGGCCGGGTTCAGCTGTGAATGTGCCATTGTGTGCTTGTTCACATGTCCACGCAGGATTCGATTTTCTGGGGGAAGATATATAGGCCTCTGCTATTGACACCACTCCCTCGGGTCATTCATTTTTCATCACCGATGGGGTTACGGTTTATTGCTGCTACTGGTCCAGACCTTATTAAATATATACATTTCCTTGTGGGAAGTACTGTCTCATATGGTGGAATAGGCCCTATGTACTTTCAATGATATCACAATTGTAAAATGATTTATGTTAAGTGTAATAATAAATCCTTATTTGAAAATATTTGACAATAGCAGATCTACAAGCTTGCAATGCATCGCTTTGCGACACGTTGTGAGCTTGTACCTAGGCTATGTTCGCTATTTATTGAACAAAAAAATACAGTATATATTGTTTTACAAATCAAACCCTGTGTCCATGTATCATGTTCACTTCAATCATCACAGTTTATTTTTTACCTGTATTGTTTGTCTATTGTAAGCTTTCACCACATGGAAGTTGAAGCTGTAGACCCCTCTCCTTGGTGCGAGGAAGACACTGCTCTCCTGGTCAAACTGATTGCCCACGTTCACCAAGATCTGATCCGAGGGTGGGGGGGGACAATTTAAAGAATCGTGAGTGTGTGTGATGTGATAGAGACTACAATACATGGCAGAGAAAGAGTAGCCCAAAGAAAAACAAAGAACCTCTGTCGTGTGACTGGTGTAAACTTGAATGCTATAAGTATAAGATACAACTAAGATACAACTATGACTGTGTAATTGTAATATATGCTTTCCTCACATTTGGGTAATTCTTCTCACATGAGACAGAAATTGTATAAGTGTTAACAATTAGGTCTACTTGCACGTGTACGTAAAAACGAATGTAAAAATATACAGCATGTAATGTTATGTTATATCTGATGTTAAATCTTATATCTAAATGTTATGTAAATGTTTAGCTCTCTGGTCCATATAAGGAGAAGGCCTTAAGGCTATGGACAAGAGCTAGTAAATGTTATACATATGTGTCAATATGAAAACATGTATTTTTTACATTATTTTCACTCACATTAATTTCTCTCAAATGTGAGGAAAAGACATGCTTACTGTAGATTGAAGACATGTTAATTCTTATGCTATGAATGAACCGTTGCTTACTTGTGCAGTCAGTATACTCACATGATCAAAGTAGATAATCATGGTGCGATTGCTCATGTCTGTGGGCTCATGGTTTGTCTGGCGGGTGGCAGAAAACGCGACCCGGCCCGTGCCGGAGCGGACAGACATTCCCAGGGCGCTGTTGGTTGGCTCAGACGATGGGGTTGAATCACAGACTACCAAACACTTCCCCTCCAGGACAATAGGCTCCGTGTCATTTTGTGCCCTCGACCCTGGGGGTCCCCAGAACAGCAGCAAACCCAGCAGCACACTAAGGTCAAAGGTGACTGGAAGGGATGAGCTGAGATGCATGGCTGACGCTGTGAGGTTTAGTTTTTATTTATTTATTCCTAACTGATTCTGTTATGGAGGAGTCACTTTGAAAGACACAAGGTGTACCTAAACATGCTCTGATTAAGGAAATGTTCTAAAAAATGCCTATCTTAAAGATCAGTCTATAGTTCAGAGCGAACATGTAAAAGTAAAGAGTGTGTGGGCAAGCTATCCCTTTTCTAGCACTATTATTACTAGTATATTATACAATTGGTTTCGAGAGTGATATTATACAATTATCTGTGATATTATTATCTGTGTAACACTATACTGTATGTGTTATTATGTCCTCCCAGTCCCGTTTTTTGCTTAGTATAAATATGCAAATTGACAAAACTATTTCAAAAGAATTGGTTACAAATTGTTAGGGAAATATTGTAGAGCCATTCAGGCATTCTTGGCCACTGCTCCTGTACTGCTGCTGAGTTGAGTGCTGATGCTGTCTCCCCTCACACTGGGTATTGATTCATCACTCCCAAGGTTGTGACAGGCCTCTCTACTGTATGACGCGTGCAGGTTAGCTGCTGGGTCAACAGCTAGGGGGCAAGATGCTGAGTATAGAAATAGAAGACGTGTGTTCAGGTCGAAGTACTCAGCAGGCAGGACCTGAAATAAAGGGAGGCGGGGGAGAAGCAGGGGGCGAGGGTCCGACCA
>NC_136806.1:9620966-9657638 GCF_951216825.1 Electrona antarctica
CATTTTCACGATTTAAAAAAAAATAGCAGATCTACAAGCTTATAGCGCGGCACTCTGTGCCGCGCTATAAGCTTGTAGATCTGCTATTTTTCAACAGCTAAAGCATGCTTAAAACACCAAAAGGGGTTCCCGCCCAAAATGGGTACATCGTTTGCCAGCCAAGCCAAAATGCTGCCTCAAAAAATCCCTGAGGATTATTGAAGACCCCACCCATCCCCACAAAAGACTATTTTCACCCAACAAGTCAAAAAGGGTGAAGATCCTCCCAGCACGCACAAGCAGGCTGAGGAACAGTTTGTTCTTTCTTTCATTGTCAGGATGCTAAATGCAAAGTGACTATGAATATGCAATAACCTTCAGTAATCTGCACTATGCACTTTGAGTGCACTGCAATATGCACTTTTTGACAGATTGCCCTGTGTTTTTATTGTTCAGTGTTTTTAGGTTTTTTTACCATGTTTTCATGTCATTTTTGAGGGTCCTATATACAAGTTTAATGTTTGTTTGTTTGTTTTAAAAACGTAATTGACAATGAAGGGAAAATGTATGTCATTTTGTCCCTAACACAAACATTAAATGCCATTAACAATACAAATAATGTAATGTTTGTTTTACACCACCATTACATCACCTAATCATAGCAAGTTAGAGTTAGACTTTAATTTATTAGCGCCCCTCACTTAACACGGGGGTGATTTTTATTATATTGGCGCTTCCGAGCGTAAAATGTATGTACCTGACCATGCAACTAAGTGACAATAAAGTGAATCTGAATCGTTTAAGACAAGTCTATGGACTTTAATGTTTGTCGAGGGCGCAAAATAACAATGTAAGACGGCATGTGGCCGAAATAAACACACAAGTGTGTTTTTTTAGCCAGGTACAACCTGGCTATAGAGCGTCACAGTCCCGCCCCGAGAGAGACCCAGAAAATAATTCCCCGTTCATCTTCCTAATAGACTTTTCAAAAAGTATTTATTTAAAGACGTTTACGCTGCGGACAAAGCCAACGCGAGTTGTGACAAATCATGACAATAAACACAATGTTTTGGGCCGAACAAATAATTAGAAAGAAGAAAAAACAATAGAATGCGGAAGTGCTCATTCTATCTCAATAGGATAGTTCCAGCCATAGGAGCAATGTTTGGAACTATAGCCCATAGGCACCCGCTTTGCGGCGAGATCAAAGCTTGTCGCTACTCTCCTACTCTACACTCTGGTGAGGACCTAGTGGACACTTTTTCATAATTGGCTGCCTCCAGCGCCTCTAAGCCAATGGGAGATAAAACCCATAGTCTGAACGCGGCTCACCGCTCCTGCAGAGAACAAATTTCACTGCGGTAACATGTGTGACAAATAGTACGACTTTAAATTTTGACGTGAAGCCGTTTCCTCTAAGCCAATTGGAGATAAAACCCATAGTGAGCTTTCTGCACCTGGCAGTTATGATGTGAGTCATTCTTGTTTGTTGTTTTGTTTGTATTATCCATGTGCACCACCCCAACAAATTCCTGGACAGCTACTGTGTGACTTTAGGTGACTATAGATTCAAATGAACATAATACCTTGTTGTTCCCAAAGGCGTTGCCCTCTTTCCCCTTGCGGCCAATGCTTCTGTAGCAGACGGTGATATCCCAGAATCCCTCTGCCACCAGCTCCCAGTAGTGGGTCCCACACGAGAAGGTCTGAGCCGTGACGACTTGAGGCCAGTGGTCGAAGCGGTCCGGGTGATCAGGGCACGACTGGCGGGTCTTAACCCGCGTGGCCGAACGCAGGTCACCTGAGATGTTCAGCAGAGGATGGGCTGTGTTTGTGTCCAGAGACAACGGACTACTCACTGTATCACAGGGGGAAAAACAGGAGACTCGTAAATAAAAACTACAAGACTACAAGAAATGCTGGACAGAAAGAAGCCATCCAAACTAATTGACAGGGTCAACAAGGATGGTTTATTTTCAAGACCTCGCTCTCACTTTTTTCTTTTTCTTTTTTCAATGTATTTTTATTGAGGCTCTGAGATTTCACAACTGTTCAATCACAATTCAATGTATATAGAACCACACATTTTTCTTTTTTCAACAAGAACCACAATACGGACTTTACAATGCACAGACAAAAAACAAACGAAAAAAAAAAAAGAAATGACAAAAAAAGTACACCACAGTCTTGACATGATTACATTACAGGTCACCAGAGTCTTTGTTATTCACTACCATTCAATAAGGTACATTGAAGCACAGTCTAGAAGGGTCCACTGTCTCACTTTTCTCTAAAGTCCTTTTGGGTCAGAGCCACAGAGGGAGAATAAAGTCCTTTTGGGTCAGAGCCACAGAGGGAGAATAAAGTCCTTTTGGGTCAGAGCCACAGAGGGAGAATAAAGTCCTTTTGGGTCAGAGCCACAGAGGGAGAATAAAGTCCTTTTGGGTCAGAGCCACAGAGGGAGAATAAAGTCCTTTTGGGTCAGAGCCACAGAGGGAGAATAAAGTCCTTTTGGGTCAGAGCCACAGAGGGAGAATTATTCTTTTGGGTCAGAGCCACAGAGGGAGAATTATTCTTTTGGGTCAGAGCCACAGAGGGAGAATTATTCTTATTCTTTTGGGTCAGAGCCACAGAGGGAGAATTATTCTTTTGGGTCAGAGCCACAGAGGGAGAATTATTCTTTTGGGTCAGAGCCACAGTGGGAGAATTATTCTTTTGGGTCGGAGCCACAGAGGGAGAATTATTCTTTTGGGTCAGAGCCACAGAGGGAGAATTATTCTTTTGGGTCAGAGCCACAGAGGGAGAATCATTCTTTTGGGTCAGAGCCACAGAGGGAGAATAAAGTCCTTTTGGGTCAGAGCCACAGAGGGAGCATTATTCTTTTGGGTCAGAGCCACAGAGGGAGAATAAAGTCCTTTTGGGTCAGAGCCACAGAGGGAGAATACAGTCCTTTTGGGTCAGAGCCACAGAGGGAGAATAAAGTCCTTTTGGGTCAGAGCCACAGAGGGAGAATTATTCAGTCCTTTTGGGTCAGAGCCACAGAGGGAGCATTATTCTTTTGGGTCAGAGCCACAGAGGGAGAATAAAGTCCTTTTGGGTCAGAGCCACAGAGGGAGCATTATTCTTTTGGGTCAGAGCCACAGAGGGAGAATTATTCAGTCCTTTTGGGTCAGAGCCACAGAGGGAGAATAAAGTCCTTTTGGGTCAGAGCCACAGAGGGAGAATAAAGTCCTTTTGGGTCAGAGCCACAGAGGGAGAATAAAGTCCTTTTGGGTCAGAGCCACAGAGGGAGCATTATTCTTTTGGGTCAGAGCCACAGAGGGAGAATAAAGTCCTTTTGGGTCAGAGCCACAGAGGGAGAATACAGTCATTTTGGGTCAGAGCCACAGAGGGAGAATAAAGTCCTTTTGGGTCAGAGCCACAGAGGGAGAATAAAGTCCTTTTGGGTCAGAGCCACAGAGGGAGAATAAAGTCCTTTTGGGTCAGAGCCACAGAGGGAGAATCATTCTTTTGGGTCAGAGCCACAGAGGGAGAATTATTCAGTCCTTTTGGGTCAGAGCCACAGAGGGAGAATAAAGTCCTTTTGGGTCAGAGCCACAGAGGGAGAATAAAGTCCTTTTGGGTCAGAGCCACAGAGGGAGAATACAGTCCTTTTGGGTCAGAGCCACAGAGGGAGAATACAGTCCTTTTGGGTCAGAGCCACAGTGGGAGAATAAAGTCCTTTTGGGTCAGAGCCACAGAGGGAGAATCATTCTTTTGGGTCAGAGCCACAGAGGGAGAATCATTCTTTTGGGTCAGAGCCACAGAGGGAGAATTATTCAGTCCTTTTGGGTCAGAGCCACAGAGGGAGAATAAAGTCCTTTTGGGTCAGAGCCACAGAGGGAGAATAAAGTCCTTTTGGGTCAGAGCCACAGAGGGAGAATAAAGTCCTTTTGGGTCAGAGCCACAGAGGGAGAATAAAGTCCTTTTGGGTCAGAGCCACAGAGGGAGCATTATTCTTTTGGGTCAGAGCCACAGAGGGAGAATAAAGTCCTTTTGGGTCAGAGCCACAGAGGGAGAATACAGTCATTTTGGGTCAGAGCCACAGAGGGAGAATAAAGTCCTTTTGGGTCAGAGCCACAGAGGGAGAATAAAGTCCTTTTGGGTCAGAGCCACAGAGGGAGAATAAAGTCCTTTTGGGTCAGAGCCACAGAGGGAGAATCATTCTTTTGGGTCAGAGCCACAGAGGGAGAATTATTCAGTCCTTTTGGGTCAGAGCCACAGAGGGAGAATAAAGTCCTTTTGGGTCAGAGCCACAGAGGGAGAATAAAGTCCTTTTGGGTCAGAGCCACAGAGGGAGAATAAAGTCCTTTTGGGTCAGAGCCACAGAGGGAGAATAAAGTCCTTTTGGGTCAGAGCCACAGAGGGAGAATCATTCTTTTGGGTCAGAGCCACAGAGGGAGAATTATTCAGTCCTTTTGGGTCAGAGCCACAGAGGGAGAATAAAGTCCTTTTGGGTCAGAGCCACAGAGGGAGAATAAAGTCCTTTTGGGTCAGAGCCACAGAGGGAGAATACAGTCCTTTTGGGTCAGAGCCACAGAGGGAGAATACAGTCCTTTTGGGTCAGAGCCACAGTGGGAGAATCATTCTTTTGGGTCAGAGCCACAGAGGGAGAATCATTCTTTTGGGTCAGAGCCACAGAGGGAGAATCATTCTTTTGGGTCAGAGCCACAGAGGGAGAATTATTCTTTTGGGTCAGAGCCACAGAGGGAGAATTATTCTTTTGGGTCAGAGCCACAGAGGGAGAATTATTCAGTCCTTTTGGGTCAGAGCCACAAAGTCCTTTTGGGTCAGAGCCACAGAGGGAGAATCATTCAGTCCTTTTGGGTCAGAGCCACAGAGGGAGAATAAAGTCCTTTTGGGTCAGAGCCACAGAGGGAGAATACAGTCCTTTTGGGTCAGAGCCACAGAGGGAGAATACAGTCCTTTTGGGTCAGAGCCACAGAGGGAGAATACAGTCCTTTGGGGTCAGAGCCACAGAGGGAGAATAAAGTCCTTTTGGGTCAGAGCCACAGAGGGAGAATAAAGTCCTTTTGGGTCAGAGCCACAGAGGGAGAATAAAGTCCTTTTGGGTCAGAGCCACAGAGGGAGAATACAGTCCTTTTGGGTCAGAGCCACAGAGGGAGAATACAGTCCTTTTGGGTCAGAGCCACAGAGGGAGAATACAGTCCTTTTGGGTCAGAGCCACAGAGGGAGAATACAGTCCTTTTGGGTCAGAGCCACAGAGGGAGAATACAGTCCTTTTGGGTCAGAGCCACAGAGGGAGAATAAAGTCCTTTTGGGTCAGAGCCACAGAGGGTGAATAAAGTCCTTTTGGGTCAGAGCCACAGAGGGAGAATAAAGTCCTTTTGGGTCAGAGCCACAGAGGGAGAATACAGTCCTTTTGGGTCAGAGCCACAGAGGGAGAATACAGTCCTTTTGGGTCAGAGCCACAGAGGGAGAATACAGTCCTTTTGGGTCAGAGCCACAGAGTCCTTTTGGGTCAGAGCCACAGAGTCCTTTTGGGTCAGAGCCACAGAGGGAGAATAAAGTCCTTTTGGGTCAGAGCCACAGAGGGAGAATAAAGTCCTTTTGGGTCAGAGCCACAGAGGGAGAATAAAGTCCTTTTGGGTCAGAGCCACAGAGGGAGAATAAAGTCCTTTTGGGTCAGAGCCACAGAGGGAGAATAAAGTCCTTTTGGGTCAGAGCCACAGAGGGAGAATAAAGTCCTTTTGGGTCAGAGCCACAGAGGGAGAATAAAGTCCTTTTGGGTCAGAGCCACAGAGGGAGAATTATTCAGTCCTTTTGGGTCAGAGCCACAGAGGGAGAATAAAGTCCTTTTGGGTCAGAGCCACAGAGGGAGAATAAAGTCCTTTTGGGTCAGAGCCACAGAGGGAGAATACAGTCCTTTTGGGTCAGAGCCACAGAGGGAGAATAAAGTCCTTTTGGGTCAGAGCCACAGAGGGAGAATAAAGTCCTTTTGGGTCAGAGCCACAGAGGGAGAATACAGTCCTTTTGGGTCAGAGCCACAGAGGGAGAATAAAGTCCTTTTGGGTCAGAGCCACAGAGGGAGAATACAGTCCTTTTGGGTCAGAGCCACAGAGGGAGAATAAAGTCCTTTTGGGTCAGAGCCACAGAGGGAGAATACAGTCCTTTTGGGTCAGAGCCACAGAGGGAGAATACAGTCCTTTTGGGTCAGAGCCACAGAGGGAGAATTATTCTATGAAAAATAGCCAGCTTTGGCCTGTCTAACAGATTGCATGGCCATCTTTGTAATTTGCCTAAATGCCAGTAAGGCTGCAGGGGATCTAGATTCTAAAGAGTCACACCTTACACCATGGCAGTATTTTGTTGTTGTTGTTGAAAGAGCCCTGCCAGCTATAAATAGTTAAATTCCAAAGCGTATTATAATTATTAAAACAGAATAAATGGATTGGATTTAGTTTTTTTATATTCAGCTATTAGTGTATGTTCTTCGTCATACACAAACATTTAATTCCCATTGACAATGAATGGAGAATTTTACATCAGTGTTTTTTTAGTTTTTTTTATCCATTTTCAGCAACGCCCTGCACATAGACACACACACGCGCACACATATTAAAACCTAGGAGCTGACCACAGTCTCATACTGTTGGCCACTAAGCAGCTCCAGGGGGAGCAGTTGGGGGTTCAGTGCCTTGCTCAGGGGCACTTCAGCTGTGTTGGGTGAGTGATGACAATCACTTCCCCACCCAGATTTTTCCTGCCCATCTGGGGAATCGAACCGGCAACCTTTCGGTAACAAGGGCTCTCCTCTAACCCTTAGGCCACCGCTGCCCCTAAAAGTGTCTGAGAAAATAGGCATAGTGGCACTCCAAAACAAGAGATGCAAGACTGGCTCGATCAGATGCAGTTTCTCATGTTTATTTGTATTGAGAAGGCTGATGCGTTTCGGCAGTAGCCTTCTTCAGAGCAGACTAAAAAAGCTGAGCACCCACTGCCTTAAAGGGCAGTTTCCAGAGGAAGCACACCTGTTTTTGAGTTTTCTTTCTCCAAATAGGCGTAGGGCTCCATCTTGCGCCACCCTTATCCCTTATCCCTAAACGTATTTGCCATTTTTTTACTATTTTGAAAAACATTTTAAAATAGTTCAACTAGCCGATCTACATCGAGACATTGTGAGCTTGTAGATCGGCTATTTGAACTATTTTAAAAGGTTTTTTAAAATAGTAAAAAATCACACCCGTGTGAACTGAGTGGTGTAAGGTCTTATATAGACTGATCAGCTGTGGTCTGACGTAATGTCTGACGTAATGAAATCACACCCGTGTGAACTGGGTGACCATAGCAACCATGCTCATTTTTTGGTACGAACAGACACGTAAACTAACAAAGCCAGTTGTAGGAGTGGTTTACACCACTCAAAAATTAGTTTAGGGATAAGGGTTAAGGGGTGGCGCAAGATATAGCCCATAGTGTCTATTTTATGCCATGATGATGTAGGATGATAAGAGCACCCCTCACTTCACACAGGTGTGATTTTTTTATTTGTAAACAATAATTGATGAATAATTAAATTGATTGAAGTAAAAACCTCATAATTTATAATAATAATAATCATTATTAAGTATTATTATTTTCTTTATTCTTTTAACAAAAGACTATCATTAATAATAATTAATAATACATAGATCACACACATATTACATACAGTAACCTGGCTCGGTCACTAGTCACTCACAGAGTTCTCTCTTGAGTTCGCTGAGGCAGCGCAAGGTCTGCGTGATGAACTCCCGGTACTTGTTCTCCATGTCTTCCAGGATGACCTTCCTGTCCAAGGCATGGGGATCAGGGATGAATAGAGGGTTGTTCAGATCGGCAAGTAATCTACAAGAGGACACAAGGAAGGACAAGGACGAACTGAATGACATAGAAAACAGAGGTATGGTAAGGTAACAAACAAGGTTACCTTACAATTACCTTACAATTGTTCCTTTTGAATGGCTGCAATGTGTGCTTCACTCTCACACACATGCACACGCACGCACACACACATACACAGACATGCGTGTGCGCGCGCGCACACACACACACACACACACACACACACACACACACACACACACACACACACACACACACACACACACACACACACACACACACACACACACACACACACACACACACACTTACTTTGTGTCATCTGATTGAAAGGCCTACAGAGGGCAGAGGAAGTTGATGATGTGACAAGCAGGACATGATAAATAGATATTGAACTGTAACACAACAATGATAATAGTCTATATATATGTATATATATATATATCCTAATCCTGCATAGATGGATAGGAAATTCATCCATTTAAAGACTTAAAGCTTCAGTTTGGTTTGTAAAGCACACTCATCTCTAAATAAACAGTAAATAAACAGTACAACATGTTTACAAGCTAGCGGGTCATTTTAATCACTCCAAATCTCCAAAGGATTTTTTCTTCACAGCTTTTTTTTTGAATTTTCATCAAGAAGTCTCGCCCTCACAGTTTCGCTGCATAATCTCACAAGCATTTTCTTTTGTCACATACTGCGGTACTGCATAATAGCCATCTGTTGTACGAGCAATAAAATACCAGACCAGGGACAAACACTGTACAATATTTTCTGTATTTATGTATGCACATGTTATATTAGTGTGTGTTTTTCAGGTTACCAGATGGGAAGGGCTTGCCACAAAAGCTTAAGGTTTAAAGTAAACTATCACAGCAAAGAATTATAATATACTCACTTACTCCCCCGATGCTCTACTACAGTGGTTCCCAAAGTGGGGTCCGGGGACCCCCAGGGGTCCTTGAGGGAGTTCCAGGGGGTCCCCAGCTAAATGATAGTTTGGAACCAAATGGACCCTTATGGGTCCGTAACTCTGAGAGTGTACAAATGGAACCAAATGGACCCTAACAGGTCCATTTGGTTCCATTTGTACACTCTCAGAGTTAAATTAACATTGATTTTACAATATAAATTGGAGCCCCAGAGATATAAATGCCATTACATGGGGGGTTCGTAGGGTCCTTGAAATTAAACTGGTTGAGAATCACTGCTAGAGCAGAGAAAAATCTTCTCTTATGGGGGTCCCTGTCATGTATTTTCAAATGGGGGGTCCACGGGCTAATTAGTGTCAATTTGGGGGTCCTTGACATGAAAAGGTTTGGGAACCACTGCTCTACTAGGTCCACTAGTATTTCCCTCTACACCAAATCACTTCGCCAAAAAATGCTGAGCTACAACCTCACAACATGTTGCGTTTCGATGCACTGTATGTAGATCAGCTACTTTAGCTGAATGTCCGCCCCCATAATAGAAACACCTCAATACCATTCATTTGTTTGACAAAATCCATGCATCCAGTTACCCAGATGAGCAGGAAAGGGTCTGTCTCTCCCAGGAGCGAGGCCAGGTAATGCTGGATGCTTTGCGTCTGGGTCAGATCTTCCCTGACCCTACTGCAGTCCTGATGCACACGCTCCATGGCCTGATGGCGCTCTCGCGTGGTGCTCTCGTCCAGGGCAGCCACCAGCCTCTCCACATGGAGCTTGAGATCAGAGCCCAGCCGCTTCACCTGAGCATCGCCTTCCTCAGACGAGTCCTGCAGTGGATGACATTACATGGCGTTAACGCTGGTGACTTATGGCCCGGACCGCTAATCTGGCCTAGCGGTCCGGGCACCAAGGCTCCAATGTAGCCTGACAGCGGGTCGCAGGTTAGAGTCACTCCCCATCTTTTTTTTAAACAAAATTCTAAAAAATAAAAGAACTTATGATCTGTGCTATACGGAACGAAGCAATCCAACACAACTACATCTTCAGCGAAGAGATTTTGGTGACAGCAGATAATATAGAGCGCTGGAGAACTGTGAGAATGACTGGCTTAGCGTTTGGAATTAGTACAGAGGCATGCAGAAACGAAAAAAGAAAAAGAAAAAAAAAGTGATATTTGAATTAAGTGAAATCACTGAATATACCTTTAACATACTATTGCACTTCTCTATAGCACTCCAAACATTACACACATTACACTTAATATTGCACTTACAATTAAAGTGCCAATGTGCTGTGCAATGCTGTGCAAATAATTTATAATTTGAAATAATATTTCAATCAGCTTATTATTTAAGTGCAAAAATGGGAAATAACAGAGGACCTCTCTGTTACAAGGACACTGGCGTAAGTACAAGGTTGGGAACCCCTTTTGGTGTTTTAACTAAGCATTATATTATACTTTAGCTATTGAAAAATAGCAGATCTACAAGCCACCGAGTGGCGCGCTACGATTTTTTTTTAATCGTGAAAATGTGGCACAAATCTTTGAATATATATTCTTTCAGAAGACTTTTTATTTATTTCGACGTCAGGCCTAAATGGGTTAAGTAGTTAAACATTTCATGTGATGAAATGTTATGTGATGATGGATTTGTATGCAGCATACAAGCCAAACTCTACACAGGGTTTCTTTATTTAGCATTATGTAAGGCAGTTGTATAGACTAGGGCAACAGGTCTCTCTCTCTCTACTCACCGCCATGGTGCAAGCAATGTTCTGATGCTCTGTGAGTATCTGCTCTCCTTCTCTCAGCTTCTCCTCTGTTTTCTGGAGGAGGCTTTGGAGAATAACCTGTGGAAAGACACGCGCATGTCGACGCACATAAACAGGCGCCATCCATACGTATCTGTGCAAACATTTTGTGTCTGATTGTTGTTTGCCAGTATCTCGCATGAACATTGCACATCTACAATACAGCCTCTCAATCTCAATGCGTCACGTTTTGACACATTGTGAGCTTGTAGATCTACTATTTTTGGTGCAAGGGGTAGGGTTAGTAGGATTGGCAGTTTCATCTATTCTATTGTGACTAGTGTTTCTATGTGTGCCCGGAAGCATTATGTTTTTTGGTGTCTTTCAACATTGTGAATGCAAATATCTCAAGAATCAGAAGAATGCCTTAACCCATTTTGGGCGGGAACCCCTTTTGGTGTTAGCATTATGTTATGCTTTAGCTATTGAAAAATAGCAGATCTACAAGCTCATAGCGCGCCACCGAGTGGCGCGCTACGAGCTTGTAGATCTGCTATTTTTGAAAAATCGAAGAACGACTGACATAGAAACATAGCTTTTTCAGAAAACTGTCAGGATGTAGAAGACATTTTTAGAATCTGATCTCAGGTCAAAATGGGTGTTCTACTACTACTGTATGTGTTTTGGGCTGACCTTCAGGTCATCTTCCACCTGTTTCAGTGCTTTCACTGAGTGCTGAGCGTGGCCTCCCTCCAGCAGACAGTCCCCGCACGCGTACACCCGCTCGTCGGCACAGTAGTAGCGGAACATCTCGGCGTGCGTCGGGCACCTCCTCCGAGAGAGGTCCCCCAACGGATCCACCAGCGGGTGACTCCTGAACGCCGGCCTCTCCAGGTGGGGTCGCAGGTGTTCCGCGCACAGCGACACCTCGCATCTCAGGCACGACTTGACGGCCGGCGCAGGCGGCTGCTCCCCCGGGCAGCAGTCGCACGGCACCGTGCCGCCTTCCTCTTGGCACTGGGTGCAGGCGAACTGACCTTTAGCCTCCTCGCTGCCCTCGTCGCCGCGGCTGCCCCAGGCCTCCCGGATGCAGGTGGGGCAGAAGCTGTGGCCGCAGGGCAGAGGGTGCGAGTGGCCGAAGGTGTCTCGACACGCAGAGCAGGTCAGCTCCTCCTCCAGTGAGGAGGACGCCATGTCGGGATGTAGGGAAGGATATTTTGGGGGTGTTCAATTACTGTATGTGTGTCTCTGTATATTATAAGAAAATGAAATAAATACACATATTAGGTTGTAAATTTGCACTGTATTTTCACTATTCGTCCTGCAATAAAGTACTTTCAAACTGCAAGTTGCACTTCAACCACAAGAAACACTTGGAATTCTCAACCCCTTACAATGAAAAAACAAGTACATTGAACCACAACTTTTAATTTGACAATATTGAATCAGGCCAGGACCTGTCTGGTGCCATGTAATGACAGCACGGCTTCTAATCTCAGTTTATTTAATCATAAGCACAAGAGCAAACATCTAAAATACTGCCACATTGGTTATGTCTTGGTTCCTAATGAAGGCATTATCTATACTGCTACCATTGAAGCTCTGATTTGCACTCCAACTCACTCAGATCAGTAATCCAGTCTCTCTCTCCCCAGGGCTTTGCCTACAGCTATCTATGAATAGATCATCTCGCCATGTAAGTGTGCCCACTTATGAAATACAAACGGTTACAGTACAACCCACAGGACCATTGGGTTCATGATTTTTGTGAAGAAAACACAAATCCGATTTGCCCACATGTGAACGTTGTGTGAGCGATCAATAAGTAGAGAATACTATGACCTACTGACTGTCTCACTGGAGAGAGAGAGAGAGAGAGCGCGTTGTAATACTGACCAGCAGTTAACCCAACCCTCACACAATCCCAACCTGTTGCTGTTGAAGGGATCAGGAGATCATCCTTGCCAGTTTGACGGTCAACATTACTCTACTGTACATGTGCTCTGGGTCTTTCACTGTCACCCACTAAATAAATAAAAAGAAAAAAAAGAATAATCACATTTGTAAAGAATGGAGCCCACAGGACAGGAGGATGTAAACAGGAGGATGTATGTGTGTATATCTTACCAGTTGCCATCCTAGTGTTCACAGAGAGCAGCCATGCAGTGCTCCTTGCCATCTGTGTGTCTCCTGAGTGCTGTTCATTGAGGCTAATCCCACAGGATCCCACTTCCCTCGTACAGTATATGACTGCTTAAACACGCAGGGGTGTTGCCGATCCTCTGAAGGATCACGTGACCCTGACAGAGAGAGAGAGGAGGGGGGGGGGGGGGGGGGAGACAGAGTGGGTTTCAGGGGTCCTTTTTTGGAGGAATACCTGTAGATTTTCACACAAGAGAAAATGACCAAGTGAGATACAGTAGGCCTAAACAGATTCAGAACTACCACTACTAGAGACTTCTCTATATGGTAAATGGTGCATTTATATAGCGCCTTTATCCAAGGCGCTTTACATAGATTGTGCATTACATTCACCCATTCACACACACATTCATACAGCAGAAACCATGCAAGGCACCAACGAGCACATCAGGAGCAATTAGGGGTTCAGTGTCTTGCTCAAGGACACTTCAACACTAACTCTGGGGGAGCCTGGATTCGAACTGGCAACCTTGCGGTTACCATCCAGTATATACACAGATTATATATATAATATATATAATGGTGTCTTTGTATCAATTCATCTTTCTATACATACTCCCAGTCCCAACTGTGAACCCCCACAACCACATCCATCCATATAACAATGAATCAAGCCATCCATAAATAAATGAATGAAGGTCAGATCTTCATTTCTTTGTCTCCCAGGTGAGGGCCATCGATCTACAAGTTTGTGCTGTCTGCTACAACCATGGTAGCAAACACCCTACTGGGTGTGTAGAAGGAAGGCACTGGAGTGCTGAGAGACAGGGCTAGTTTGGTCGATGGTGGTTTAATTGGGACCTTCAAGTGGACACCCTGTAGAGATGGTGAAGCAGGAGAGCCTTCATGACCAATTAATACCATCCTGCTGGTGCTCTGCACCTCCATCACTTTCTTCTTCTTTTTTTAATTATTTTTTTATCCCACGATTTTGTAACCCATTTTTCACCCGTGTCAATTATCTAATGTGACCCTGGCTCTACACACCCTCCGTCAACCTGGGGAGAGCAACGGACTTGAACTCATGCTTCATTCATGCATGAGTGTCCAAGTTGCTCCTTTACACCTGACAGGGGGGAGTTTCCGTGGTTGGACGTAGCGTGTGGAAGGAACACGTTATTCCAACTAGTTCCTTTCCCCTACATCAGGCGCCCCAGCTGGCCAGGGGGAGGCAGTTTAGAGACCAGGATTACTTTTGTTTGTTAATTTTGTTACGAGGATTAATGTTTTTTGTGAGGGTACCTACCCTAGGGGACACGGGGAGAACATGCAAACTCCACACAGAAAGGCGGAGGAGAGGACACGTCGCCAGCACCCACAGCGTCCCCAGCGGGAATCGAACCCAGGATCTTCTAGCTGTGAGGCGACAGCACTACCGACTGTGCCACCGTGCCCACCTCCATCACTTTCACAGAGGGCCACCAAATATGAGGTCCGTCACCGACCTGTCAAGGTGCATTATTAGACCCCTGGGGGCCCAACGCTTGGAGACACATACTGGTGCTGTTCAGCTGGTGTGGCACCGCAGCAACGGTTGGAAGAAGTGTCCCGCCTGATGCCTCCAAACCTAATTAGCCCGCGGATTTGAAAAGATATGCTATGGCTCTAGCAGTGATTCTCAACCCGTTTAATTTCAAGGACCCCCAGTTTGACATGCATTAGTCTAAGGACCCCCCATTTAATGGCATTTCTATCTCTGGGACCCCCAATTTATATTGGAAAATCACTGTTAATTTAACTCTGACAGTGACAATGTACAAATGTCACTGTCATTTGTACACTCTCAGAGTTACAGACCCATAAGGGTCCATTTGGTGCCACAGCAGGAACATAAGCAAGGCCGAAGACCCGGCTCAAGTCACAGAGCTTCTGGAAAAGATCGACTGGATGGATGGTTGTGGGGAACAACATGTTGCATCGCAGTACAGTACAGACAGAAGAGTGGGAGGCACCATGCCGACTGGAGAGTCGCTCATTGACATGTTTGAGGTGTACATAAGGAGAAAATGAATGGTCATTAAGTTTAGCTGAGAGCCCCCTTAATGTAGATATGAGAGAGAGAGAGAGAGAGAGAGAGAGAGAGAGAGAGAGAGAGAGAGAGAGAGAAGCAAAGGTCAATTACATTAAAATCTCTTAAAATACTTCTGGCAATGGTTTACATTGGAAGTATACATTTTATACTTTCAAAAGTATAAATTACCTTAGTTTAAAGTAACTACTACTGTAGACCCACTACTACTGTAGACTCATTTCCATTTGTACACTCTCAGAGTTACAGACCCATAAGGGTCCATTTGGTTCCAAACTATCATTTAGCTGGGAACCCCCTGGAACTCCCTCAAAGACCCCTGGGGGTCCCCAGACACCACTTTGGGAACCACTGTATTATGTAACATGTTGCTTTTAATTATTAATGCTGTTTGTTTGATAAGACAAAATAAAGACGATAAAAGGCGATGTATAATAAACTGATCCACTATTAAACCCAGTCTCACTGCAATGTTGACCGTAGATTTTGGTCCTTGAGAGACACCTAGTGGGATGAATGTTATATTACATTATAAACCATGACCAATAGCTATACAAATTGCTTACTGCATTGTGGTTTTAACAATGCAGTACACATAGTAGCATGTCCGTTCTTTTAAGAAAATCATGCCAAGACCACATTTCAGAATTAATTTAATTAAAGGCTGTATCCGTGTGGTTCTCAGCTCGTTAGGCAATGGGGGCCTACATTTAGCAAAAACCTTATTAACATTTGGCTGTCCAAAAAAGGAGGAGGCTCCTGCATTTAAGCATTGGCTAAATGAAATGACTAGTACACTTCATCTTGAGAGAATAAGGTATTTCCTGAGAAACAGGGAGAAACAATTTGAGGTTTGGCTGCCCCTTGTCCATTACTTGAGTAGAAACAATTCATAGACAGGATACCACTGATGTGGTTGACTGTACGACATTTTCTTTCAGATATTTTCCATTTTTCAAATTACTATTTTATTCTATAGTATGCGGTGTCACTGAGCAGTATGGGTGGGAGGGTTGAGGGTTTTCTTTCTCTTTTTTGTCCTTGTATTTTTTTCTTTCATTTTTTGTTTTCTATTAAAGAACAATGTAATTCATATCACAATGTTTTATCCACAACAATTTATAATCTGCTGACAAAAAAAACATTTGGCTGTCCGCTGTTGGGCCTTGATTTTCACGTGTCACATGGAAAGAATAGCTGATCTACAAGCTCACAATGCCTTCTGCGCTGGTGGTGTCCCATATGGGTCAATTGTCCCAGGCAAAGCACATATTGTCTGAAAGACATTGCTTTTAAACGCTGAAGTTATGAACACCTGGTCACAATTTACAAGACCTGAGCCACTGATGCTCAAACCACTTTAGTGTCAACAACACATAAACACAAGTGAATCACATCTGGGGAAGTTCAAAAGAAGATTGTTAAACCCATTTAGACCTGACATCTAAATGTAAAAAATGTCTTCTAAATCATTACAGTTTTCTGAAATACCTATGTTTCTATATCAGTGGTGCTCAATATTTCATGTCAAGAACCCCCAGAATTATCTGTATTTGGCCGCTGACCCCCATCTGAAAATATGTTGTTCCAGGGCTAAACGTTATCACTTAAACCTTGCAGCTATTTCAACAAAATAATGCAGTAAATAGCATACAAGCCAAATACCGTAAATGTTCATATTCACACACACACACACGCACGCATGCACGCACGCACGCACGCACGCACGCACGCACGCACACATGCATGGGTGCCTAGTAATCACACACAAAAAATATAGCCCAATTTACCTATACTGTATAATAAATATATCATCAGGCTACATAGTCTGTAGCTTAGTAGGCACTGTATAATGTGTGGGCCCCGTGCAGGCAGCATGCATGCTGTAGGCATGCACACAAAAAGTCAATGTTGAGGTAGTCATGGTCACTGTGTGTATCCCTGGCTGTCTGCATGGAGACTGTCTGGCTGTGAAAGTCATAAATTAACAGACAGAGGGGTGATGAAGACATCTCAGACAGACAGACAGACAGGCAGGCAGGCAGGCAGGCAGGCAGGCAGGCAGACAGACAGGCAGGCAAGCAGACAGGCAGGCAGACAGACAGACAGGCAGGCAGGCAGGCAGGCAGGCAGGAAGTTAGACAGACAGACAGACAGACAGACAGACAGACAGGCAGGCAGGAAGTTAGACAGACAGGCAGGCAGGCAGACAGACAGACAGACAGACAGACAGGCAGGCAGGCAGACAGACAGACAGACAGGCAGGCAGACAGACAGACAGACAGACAGACAGACAGACAGACAGACAGACAGACAGACAGACAGACAGACAGACAGGCAGGCAGGCAGGCAGGCAGACAGAAAGTTAGACAGACAGACAGGCAGGCAGGCAGACAGACGGCCAGTAGTGCCGCAGAGTACAGGCCGAGCAGAGCAGAGCAGAGCAGAGCAGGCCGTCGCCGTATAAAAATACAAAGAGCTTTGAATTAAACAACACCAGTCAACACTACATATAAGGCTAAAAGCCCAGTTTGTATTTCGCCCCCACGGCGGTGTCGCGCGACGAAAATAGCCAATCTACAAGCTCACACAACACTGCGTCGCGTCGCGTCCACGGCGCGTTATTATGAGCTTGTTGTAGGTCGAATTAGTATTTTTCGGCAAGCGACGCCATTGTAACGATAATGGTATGGAGCCTGTCTAATATTTAAAGGAGGGGAGAGGGAGTGACAGGAAGAATCATTCAATTCTCTTGCGTTGCTTCCTAGTACTACAACACACGCCTCACACACACACACACAAATAACCCAATCCCATTCAACCCTATATAACCCGTTGAACTTGACCATATAATAAATCGGCATATTATGTTTTAACGCATTTATTTAATCAGCATTATTATAGCCCCAAAGACACAATAAATAAGACGACGTTACGTTACGGATCAGAGACAATAAATAATTTAAAAATGCGGCGTTCCGCTTGGCTGTCAAAGGGGACGACCGACTGCGCATCCCAGTGAGTGAATCGGGAAACACTACGCCAATGTCCCACTGGCTGAGAGACTGACGGAGCCGCTTGGCCCAACCACAGGGCTCTCTCTCTCTCTCTCTCTCTCTTTTCCATTTCACATAAACGCTGCCAAACATCCTCCTTTCAAACATGGTAAGTTGTTTCTTTTCGACTGTTAATATTTCCCCCTCACGGTGTCGACGATGTCGTTGTACTACTAACGGGGCGGAGAATATAAGAGCGATCCGTGGCCGGCGTGTGCATGCACAGACAGAGGGGGCGCGTATTTTTGAGAAGTCATAATAATTTATGAATCATAACTTGTTATGATAGGAGCGCGCGCGCGCAGGCGTGCAACAGGTCGCCGTACAGTAGGCTCGTGGCTCTCTGCTGGTACAACTCGGTATGATATGATGAGCATATCCTGGTGTAGTTCGGGATCCACTGAACAACACAAAATGTAGGAAAAAGAGGGTTGACGATCATTAAGGCGATCACAGCAGTACTGTGGCAAGATGGCACGGAAACAACACGAACGGCTTTGTTGGCACAATGGAGACCTCTTGTTTTTAGGGGAGAGGTGGAAAAAACATCATTTTGTGCACTTTTTTCCACCTGGAAACGAGCTTCGTGTATGAGTTATATCTTTCAGTTTCTTTTTCGATCGTAGCCCTTACACAACCGCAATAGGTTTTTAGGCATGCTAACAACGTTCGGATGGATCGTTGTGTGTGTGTTTTTTTATTCTTTCTCTACGTGGTGGTGTGGGACGCTGTGAGTCCACACAGCACACAAGGCCACATCATATTAAAGAAATCAAGGCGTCACTGCCTGCTGTTATGGACAGGACAGGTGTAGCCTATTATACAGTAATCGGCAATAAGCCGCAAATATGGAAATTATATTTTGAATTCGGGGGGGATTTTGGGGAGGCCATCGTTCCTGTCAATATATATCAATAATGACACATCATTTTTATATGACTATATTGATCAATTAATTAAATATGTCTGTTATCTTAATACTGAACGAACATGTAATAATGGTATAGCTATAGTCATTATTAAGTAGTCCAATTTAGACGTTTGATTTAATTAGGCCTATATTGCATGACTTAATTAAATTCTAGTAGCATCCAGGCTTTATGGATTTGTTTCGGTTGTTTTGATATTTGATTTTTCTAATGCTGGGACGTGAACCAAACAAGACAGGCTATTGTGGCCACTATGTAAAAAATAATCAGTGTCCATTTCAATTTGTATTTAACTCATTGAGTAAAATGGTATATGGTAGCTATACCAGATGGACCCTTGCTGGCCTTTCTTTTTACACTCGAGTTAAATCATCATGGATTGTTGATCCATGTTGATGAGATGTCATCATAGGGAGGATAGAGAGTGAAAAACTATTTTCACCTCCTCCTCCTCCTCCTCCTCCTCACCCTCCTCCTCCTCACTGTCCCAAACCCAGACCTTTCTTTGGTTACCGCTCCTCTCCACGTGGTGAGGAGGGCTGCATGAGGGTGAAAAGGAAGCATTGTGCGTCGCGTCGCGTCAGTGACTGTGTGTGTGTGTGTGTGTGTGAGAGAGAGAGAGCTCAGAGAGGGGGGGAGAGAGAGAGAGAAGGAGAGAGAGGCTCGTACAGGCCACAGTGTGATGCTCACTCAGCTGTGTCCTTGCGCCATTGTTGCAAATTCCTGTTCATTTCAGTAGTCTGTTTATTGAGCTAGCCTACTACTGTAGCACGTCGCTCCTCAACACGCACACGCGCGCGCGCACACACATACACACACACACACACACACACACACACACACACACACACAGGTCATAAGTAATAAGTATATCCCACTCTACAGTAGGCTGCAAAAGTGCAAATTACCTGCGCAAGCCCCATGCAGGTGTTAGACTTTTTTTTATTTTTATTGTTGACTCAATTTTCAATTCAATTACATTTAAAGGAGAAATCACAATTAGTTATTAGTCATAACTAAGTGTCGAAATAAAAACAATTAACTTAAATAACAATATTCTCAGTGCTATACCTGTGCAGCACCCCCCCTTCCCCACACACAATTATTTAATTATTTTTCTTTCCGTAGCCAGGTTAGCCAGGGTTAGTGAAAAATATAGCCTCGTAGGCTATTCACGGCGGAAAACCAAAAAGTACAGCCTAATAGCCACCATGTGCCGAATTTCACCATCGAGGGTTCGCTAAAAGGAGACAACGGAGGAGGAGGACTCTTGGCTCAAAAGAAGGGGTGTTCATTCGCCATTTGAATGCAAAGTAGTGGATGAACAAGTGGACTGTGTGTGTGCGCGTGTGCGTGTGTGTGCGTGCGTGTGTATGTGTTTTGTGTGAGTGAGTGAGAGAATGTGTGTGTGTGAGAGCAGGAGGGGGGCGAACGGTGAGTTTGAGCAAAGAGAGACTTGTTGAGAGAAACTGTCACACACACACATGCCTCCCCTCCTTGGCTGATCTTCACAAGTTCTCTCTCTCTCTCTCTCCCTCTCTCTCTCTCCACCACGATGGCACTAATGGACTTATTATTCTATAGCGGAAAGATTAACCGCAGCAGCAGCAGCGGCACAACTAACATCACACCTTCGTGAAAAGTAACACTTTGATTAATTTTAGTTCATACCTACCTACTTTTTCCAGTGTGAAGGGACACAGAATCAGAGTTGTGTGTTGGCCATCGCAGCGCAGCTGCATCAGTCCGGTCCTGCTGCAACATGTCTCGTCGGAAACAGAAACGACCGCAGCAGCTTATGAACGCGACCCTTGGTGTCTCTCGGATACTTGAGCATGGTGAGAAATTGACCATTACTCAAAAATAAAAAATAAAAACAAAAAAAAATTCTGCTTATTCACTACAGTGGGGATGACTAAAGGCCTGTACTTCTCTTCTTCTTTGATCAAGACATTCGATTTGTTTGTGTTTAGTTTAGATTATAGGCTATAATTATTGTTTAAGTGAAGTGGGTGGGGGGGGTAAAAGAAGAAATATTTTTTATCTTCTTCATTTCCATTTGGAGGAGAGGTGCATTTATTTGCATGGCGCATTTTCACTGCAGCCCGGGCCAACAGAATTAATGGAGGCCCATACAGCTCCTTCATTTGTTCCCTCTGATTCATGTCATTAGCTGCTTTCTACAGGATGTAGAGAACCCTACAGTGTCCTCCTCACCCCCCCCCCTCACCCCCCCTCACACCAGGTTGGTTCAAAGACACAGACCACCCAGAATGGGGGGGGGGGGGGGGGGGGGGGGGTGTATACACAGCAGCAAAAATCTTCAGTCTTCATTTTAAATTGACTGAAATGGCAGGGCCATTTGAGCCACCTTCTGTTGGCTACTCAACTCAACTCAGCAGCTCATTTTATACTCCAGCTTTGCATCAACTGTGTGTGGGGGGTAAATTAATGGACGTAGCCTAACACAGAAAGAAAGTTGTTAAAAGTTCATCTAGAAGCTCAGAGATGAGCATCGCATGGGAAGGTTCTGTATTTGTTGTAACTTCAATACAGACTCCGATGCACTCTTTGAGGCTTTGTTGCCGGGCACTGAAGCACAAACATACTCAAGAAGCTGTGTGCGTGCGTGCGTGTGTGCGTGCGTGCGCAAGCATGTGTGTGAGCGCGTATTTGCGCGTGTGCATGTGCGCGAACTACATACACTATGTGTGTGTCCATCTGCCTATGTACTCCAGTTACAAGAGTAGACTTATTAGTTATTAGGACAGCAGGCATAGGCTAAAATGTTGCTTTCAAGCTAAAAGTGAATTATGTGTAGCCTATGGGTGTACAGGCCTATATCTAGTCCCATATCATGTGCATTTACACATCTTCAGTGTGTATGTGTTTTACGTCTGTTTGCATGTGTTAAGTGGTATTGTGCACGTGAGTCTGCTTCTGCAATGTGCACATTCTATAATACATTTAGGGTAAACCACTTATAAGTCGTTAAGTATAAGTTTGTCTTTGCGACAAATAGCCGGTCTACAATCTGACGACGACTCATGTGGCATCGTGCCTCATGGCTCCTGAGATTGTATATAGATCGGTCTATTTTTGCTCTTAAAAAAAAAATCACACATATAAAAAACATACGCATCTTCAGTGTGTATATGTGAGAATACAACAGAGAATACAACTTGCTAGCTTTTGTATACATGTGCTGCTTTTTGTAAATGATGATCACGTCTGTGAGTCATGGTGTGTGTCTGGGAAGGCTGTTTGTTGTCTTTGCAGCACACCCCTCTCTCTTCCTCCTCTGCCTGCTCCTAAATGTACCAGAGGAATGTGACCTCCATGTGCCTAAAGGTCGAGTGTGCCAGCCAATCAGAGGCCCCAATACAGTGTCCAGTACCCAACCAGGACCTGACCCCCAGCAGCACCCCCACTGGGTTACTGGGTGGGGGGAAGGGCTCCCACAGGGGATGAAAGACATGAGTGAATGAAGGGAAAGAGGGGTGAAGGTGTGTGTCCAAGTGTGTGGCTTTTTTTTTAGTTTTTTTGAGTGTGTGTGGGGGGGGGGTTCTGAGGTAAAGTCCATTGTCCTGTGTTGCCCAGGAAACAAGATAGGCTACTCTTCCAGTGGTGTTGTCTTGCAGACTATAGTTGTATTCTCTGTTTTTGACTGTGTGTGTGTGGGTATGTCGCTGTCCATAAATGTGCGTGCGTGCGTGTGTGCGTGCGTGCGTGCGTGCGTGCGTGCGTGCGTGTGTGCGTGTGTGTGTGTGTGTGGTAGTGGGGAAGCAACAGTGAACAGGACTGCAGGACAAAAGAGACAGAAAGGAGTTCTGGACTATAAAGTAGCAGCAGGAGTCGGTCAGGGCGGTAGAGTTAAAAAAAAAAAAAAGGTAGTTTTTTTTCCGGCATCCCAATAGTTGATCATGCCAGTGCCAGTGGGGGGCGACTGTGGCTCTGGAGGTGGAGCAGGTCGTCCAATGATCCATGGGTCGGCGGTTCGAATCCCGGCTCCTCCTGTCTACATGTCGAAGTGTCCTTGGGCAAGACACTGAACCCCAAATTGCTCCCGATGTGCTGGTTGGTACCTTGCATGGCTTCCGCCGCAATCGGTGTATGAATGTGTGTGAATGGGTGAATGTAATGCACAATCTATGTAAAGCGCCTTGGATAAAGGCGCTATATAAAATGCACCATTTACCATTTGGTGCCAGTGTTCAAGCCACTACCTGTTTCTAGACCACCTGTGTCGCTTTAATGTGTTCTAAAATGTGGTCCACCTGTCACACGCACGCACGCACGCACGCACGCACGCACACACACACACACAGTATGTATGTTATATATATATAACCCAAGGGTTCAATGGAAGTTGATATTTTTTTGTCAGATAGAATTGATTGAATTTTCTTCTTTTTCCCCCCCTCCTAGATGATCATCTGGCATTGAAGTCAGTCTGTTCTCCAGTTACCACGGAATCTTCGTTGTCCTCTCCATCCTTCCAGCCACCGCTGGCTCCCTGTCCCTCTCACAAGCGGGACCAGACCCCTTCGTTACCCACCGAAGGTCTGCCCTTCTCTTACTCTCCCAGCCAGCCCTCCCCCTGCCCCCCACGCAGCTTCAAAGACCACCCGTCCTCCCTTTCCCCTGACTTCCCTCACACCTCTTACTCCTCCCGAACCTACCCTCTGCCCGCCCCGGACCTGTCCGATAGTGCTCCCGCGTTTTTCACGAGTGGTCTCGCCCACATCTCCCGCGGTGTCCACATGGCCTCTCCCAAGTTGGGCGTGTCGGCCACCACCACCACTTCTTCCTCCTCCTCCTCCTCCTCTGCCTCCATGTGTCCCCCGCCCCACCCCGGAAGCCCCAGCCCCGTGCCCGAGGGCCCGCCCAGCCCGGTCACCCCGAGCCCGAGTCCGGGGGTGACCTCTGCCGCCCCCTCCAGGGCCCAGCTGAGCATTGCGCTCATCCTGGAAGAACTGCGCGTGCTCCAGCAGCGGCAGATCCACCAGATGCAGATGACAGAGGAGATCTGTAGACAGGTGCTCCGGCTGGGCGGAGCCTCCTATAACATAGACATGCCCTCCCAGCTGCTCCTTCCTCCATTGCCCCAGCTCTGCCTGGAGGGCACCGAGCGGTCCGCCACTACTAGCCCAATGCCACAGCAGACACCCCCTCAGCCGATGACCTCTGTCGCCCCGCTGCTGGCGTGTTTCTCCTCTCTGCTCCCCCCGCAGCAGTCGGCCCCAAAGTCCTCTAAACCAATCCACCCCTTGTCCCAAATCTTGCGACCAAATAAGCCCCAAATGGAGGGTGCCGGAGGGGCTACGGGAGTTTCCAGCTACCCGAGGGTGAGTGGTCACCCCTCAGCCCTGTCATCGTCCTCCGCCATCTCCAGCATGGCTTCTTCTAATTACCCTTTAGCGCTGTCACTCGCCCTGCCCACTCGTTATCTCCACGAGAAATCTCCAAATACCACTACGAGTGGTGGGCATACCGGCCTGGCCTTCCTCACACCGCCCATCCCAACCTCAGTATCTATAGCTCCGTCCTCCCAACATGGTCTGCCGTCTGTGTCCGGGGGAGGAGCTTCACTAGGCTCCGCCCCCTCGCTCACATCCGCTCGTCTGCAGCATCCCTGCCGTTTCTGCGGGAAGATGTTCAGCAGTGATTCGGGGCTGCAGATACACCTACGCTCGCACACAGGCGAACGGCCCTACCAGTGTCCTGTGTGCCTCAGCCGCTTCACCACGAGAGGCAACCTCAAGGTGCACTTCCTGCGCCACCGTGAGCAAAACCCAGAACTCTCCCTTTCCCTCCTACCGCCATCTTTGTTTGGTGCAGGGTTTGGGGTAAGCGGGGGATCAGACCTAGAGCAGGCAATGAGCAGCAGCAGCAGCAGTGGCAGTAGTAATTTAAATTTACTTAATTTACAGAAGAGGCGTAAACGTAGGCCTGAGGATGATCTGTTTGGAGATGCTTTGGAGGCTGGTGGTGGCGCCAGTGGAGGCTTTTCTCTGGGGGGTGGAGGAGGTGCTGCCCCCTCCACTCTACCCCTGCCCCCCAGTGTTGATCTGGCTTTGATCTCCCACTCCATCCTGCAGCTCAACAGGGCTGCGGCGGTGGCCGCTGCAGCCTCTATAGCCTCTGCATCCCACACTTCCTCCTCGTCCTCAGCACCATCCCCTTCCTCCTCTCTGGCATCCTCCCTCCTCTCCAACCCTGCTAGCACCATTGCAGGGTTATTCAAGGGAGCCAAGCAACAGCGCTTTGATGAGAACACTCCCCCTCATGCGCCCATGCTACCTCCCTCAGCGTACTCCCAGCTAGCCCACCTGCCTAAGCTCCTCTTTCCATCTGCCTCCTCCTCATCTTCCTCTGCTTCCCATGCATCTCCCCACCACCTTGGTCTGCTACGCCACGCACCTCCCTCCACGCCAGGGTCCCATCACCTCACTTCCGCCACCCACTCTCAGATGTCCTTCCCCTTCTCCCCATTCCCTAAAGCCTCAGGTGCATCCACCTCCTCGCCATGCTCTCTTCCGTCCTCCCTCTCCTCCTCCACCCCAACGTCAGACACATCCAAGCTGCAGAGACTGGTGGAAAAGCTCGAAAGGGAGCCTCCCACATCCTCCTCTCCCTGGGCCTCCTCCTCCTCTTCCATGTCCATGGGAGAGGTGCTAGCTAGCTGTGTGGCTTCCTCTTCAGCAGGCTTCATCGCCAGTAGCCTCACAAACACCAACACTTCTAGCACTTATGTAATGGCCTCCCCACAATCGTCCACCTCTGCCTCAAACTTCACCCGTGAGATGGTTGCTGCCCTAGGCATGAGTGCTAATGGAGCCAGTGCCTTGGTAGGCTCCATGCTACCATCTCTTGGCATCATGGGTGCAGGCGGTAACTTTGCACCCAACCAGTGTGGGGTGTGTCTGCGTGTACTGAGCTGCCCCAGGGCCCTGCGTCTGCACCAAGCTACCCACCTTGGAGAACGTCCTTTCCCCTGTAAGCTATGTGGACGATCCTTCTCTACCAAAGGTAGCCTGCGGGCACATCTGGCTACCCATCGGGCCCGGCCTCCCAATGCACGTGTCCAGAACTCTTGTCCTCTATGCCAGCGCAAGTTCACCAATGCCCTGGTTCTCCAGCATCACATCCGCATGCACCTGGGTGGGCAGCTACCCCCTGATGGTGTAGAGGAGTCTTTACCCGATATGAATGCAGAGTCTGATGATGTACAACTGTCACAGCTTGAATGCCAGGCCGCAGACCCACTGTCCCACCCCACTGTCCCACCTCAAAGCCCTCCTCCAGTTGCAGCCAGCCAATCCCAAAGCCCAGCCCCAAACACTGAATGTCAAACACCAATGGAAGGAACTACCACTTCTTATATGACATCAACGGAGTGCACCGATGACCCCATCAAGTCAGGCGCATCCAGTCCAGAACTGATCCCACCCTCTGACCTCAGCCCAGGCCCCTCCCTGAACCCTATTACTCAAACCCAACATCCAGGTAGCGTGGACCCGCCTGTCCTTTTCGTCAGTGCTCCCTCACCAGATGCCCAACTGGAAAGTACAGACTCTCCAGGTAATGAAGACAACCAACCTGGACTGGCTACGACCGATATTCATCTCTCCATCAATACGTCATCTGCTCCCTCTGCTGTCATCAAAACGTCAGTGGCTCATAGTGTTAAGATGGAGGACAGTCCAGAAGATGAAGCTTCCTCTTCCTTTGATGTCTTCCTCTCTGGCTCAAGATCGAACCTGGAGGACCTACTAAGTACTCCGACCCATAGTGCAACCCCTGTGCACTCTTGTCCCACCTCCTCTACCCCCATCCTGAGCGAAAAACCACCTGAAACAAATGCAGGACCCAACTTTGAGTCAGAGCAATCGCCAAGGCCCCAAACACCGGAGCCCATGGGAGAAGACGACGTTCAGTCACCTCCACCAGCAACACCAAAGCAAGACGCAGCGACTGTGCTCGACGAGGACCCCAATACGACATCTCCAGAGATTGCAGATGTCGGTGGTGCTGAGGTGAGGCTCACGTCACAACGAGCGGCCACGTTTGTAAGGGAGACACGTCAGAGCCACCACTTTGGCTCGTATGGGAGAGACGAGAGGATGGAGAGCATTAAGGATAGCAGATCATCTGTGAGTGAACGCCTCGACAGCTCGCTCCCCATAAGCCTCGCTCCAACACTCCCCCCTCCCCTGTCTCGGCCCGAGAAAAAGACCTACAGCTGTGCAGAGTGTGGGAAAGAGTATGCCAGTCGTAGTGGATTAAAGGTGAGGAAAATGAACAGCATGAGTACAGTCATGACAATTGGTCTAGAAGAATAACGTAAAAAAAAAGTCCTTGTGGACTAGCCTCTCCTCTGTAGTGGAAATATAAAAAACGTTTTACCTACTCACCAATACAAATGCGGCTTGTGTAATTAGAAAGCCTACTTTCCTTAGTGGATGCACTCTGAGCCCCCCACCACACGTAATAATATCGGTAGAGGGAGCAGTGGAGTAACTAAAAGTATTTTTTTTTCCCAGTGGAAAAACAATCCCTTTCTGGCCCAAAAGTGCATTTTATACGTGTGGTGGAGGGGCTCAGAGTGCGTCCACTAAAGAAAGTAGGCTTTCTAATTACACAAGCCGCCTTTGTATTGGTGAGTGGATAAAACGTTTTTTATATTTCCGCTACAGAGGAGAGGCTAGTCTGCATTTCATGCGAGGGTAGGAAGCAGAGAGTGGCAGAGCCTTAATGCAACGGCAGCAAAGGGCATTAGGGCTATGGACCAGAGCTAAAGGGCATTTGGGCTATGGACCAGAGCTAGAGGGCATTAGGGCTATGGGCCAGCGCTAGAGGGCATTAGGGCTATGGACCAGAGCTAGAGGGCATTAGGGCTATGGACCAGAGCTAGTGAGGGGGGTTCTAAGGGAGAAGTGATATGTGGTACAAACATCATCATTAAGAGAAGTTGATTTAGATAACTCTAGTTATTGAGTGGTCCAAGGAACAGCAATGTCAGTCCTAACCTATGTGACTATGTTACTATGTTTAGAGTACCAGTAGGGGCAAAAGTGGCGCTGTTGTGCCAGAAACAGAGAGAGAGAGATAGTGCTGCAGTGCTGCACTGTTGCCTGCTAATGAGAAAGAGAGAGAGAGAGGGGGGGGGGGGGGGGCAGGGGGAGAGGGGAGTTGCACCACTCAGTTCACACGGGTGTGATTTTTTAAATCTACAGTTCTGGTATACATATTATGTATGTATGAACACTGGCAAATTCTAAACAACAGAAAAACACTGGCAAATTCTAAACAACAGGGGTAGGCAACCTTAGGCACGGGTGTCAAACATTGGCACAGGGGAGGGTGACTGACCACTGGTGTGTGTGTGTGTGTGTGTGTGTGTGTGTGTGTGTGTGTGTGTGTGTGTGTGTGTGTGTGTGTGTGTGTGTGTGTGTGTGTGTGTGTGTGTGTGTGTGTGTGTGTGTGTGTGTGTGTGTGTGTGTGTGTGTGTGTGTGTGTGTGTACATCCTGAAGGTAAATATTTCTAAAGAAAATAAAGGGTGTTATGTATATGGACTATCACATTGGAAATATTTCATTTTGATATGGGGTCATATTAAACTTAACTGACTATCAAAAAAATGTAAACATGCGATACGTTCAGAAGCGATGACTTCACCAGCGTGAGCCAACATTCGACTCATACAATGAACTACTCACCTAATGCTGCAGAGGCAGTGGCGTGCACAGATAGACACTAGGGGGTGCACCTGCCCCTCTAAATGTCTGTGCACGCCACTGTGCAGAGGTTACATGTTTAACGTACTTCCAAAGTGTGTACATTGTTTAAGTCACGGATGTATGGTTTTCATATCGTAAATATATGAAGATTGGCTAAAAGTGTTTAATCCATGTGGGTTCTTGTTTACTGCTTGGTCAGACTTGCCGGCATCATAAATTGTCATGGCAGCTTAGCTACAACCAAAACTGACTTCCTCTTCCTTTTCAAAATAAGAGCCACTTGAAATGATTGACACTAGTTTTATTTCTAAGTCTTCTTACAGGACGTACGTAGATAGACATTTGTAGCATCCTGAGATAATGCTGCCTGGCTGCTGCTCGTGCCAAGAGGCAGAGTGTGCAAAGTGCGACCAAGTAAAGGTCTGTGACGTCACGTGTGATCGTGATAATCTGACAGCCCCGACGGACCGCCCCTGACTTCATGTCAAAAAGGTTGCCGACCCCTGAATTACAAGTACAATGTTTTTGTGGAAAATTACCCTTTTCCACTTGCTGATGCTTGTATATGCATGCAATCCAATGCCTCAGGCATGTTCTCCCCGTGTCCCTTAGGGTAGGTACCCTCACAAAAATCATGCAGTAATCCTGGTCTCTAAACTACCTCCCCCTGGCCAGCCAGGGCGCCTGATGGAGGGGAAAGGAACTGGTCGGAATAGCGTGTTCAGTTCCTTCTACTTGCTACGTCCGGCCGGGGAAACTCTCCCCTGTCAGGTGAAAAGAAGCAGCTTGGACTCCTCATGCATAGAAGGGAGCATGAGGTCAGTCCGCTGCCCCCCCCAGGTTGGCAGAGGAAGTGTAGCGCCCACGATTACGTTAGATAATTGACACTGGGTGAAAAAATGGGTTGCAAAATCCTGGGATAAAAATTATAAAAAAATAAAAATCCAATGCCTCATGAAATGATGAGATTAACAACATTCAATACAAGTCTATGATTGGAAGGCTTTATTTTGTTTCCCCCTGTTTTATGTTGAATCATGTATGTAGCATGAAAGCTATTAAAGGTCTCCCCATTTTAACATTCATCATCCGCAGGGTCACATGAAGCACCACGGTGTGGTTAGTACGAAGCCAACGACACGTCCGCCCGCCCGGAGCAGTCGGTCCACTTCTGAGCGCGCTCCTCCTGCTTCCACGGCTACCACTACGTCACCTAACATCCCCGCCACCAGGAGCTCAGCTGGCTTCTGGAACCAGTACCAAGCCTTCCTCAACACCAGCTCTGAACCGACTGATGACCCCACGACGACTGGCATCCAGGGGGAGAATGTGGAAATGCCCCAGTTGGCCGAATCACCCATCAGACCACATATGGATCTACCCACCGGTAGAGCTCCGGAAGAAACAAGGGAGGAGTCTGAAGAAGAAGAAGAAGAAGAAGACGGTCCCAATCTAGAGTCTATGTGATTGGCTGGGCAGCGTTCTGGTGCTTTGAATTGATGTTTACCATTTAGGTGAAGAAAAAAAAACTGCTGGGCTTTTGCATTGTATTGCTTCCTAATTACATTTTTACTAGTCTGTCACTTTGGTAGTCTGAGTAAATTGTTAGTTTGTGAAAGTTGTGAGCCGACCAACTATCTTTTAAGAACTGGAAAGAGACAAAGTATGAACAACCTGAGAATAACCCAAGTATCGTAATCAAGTAAAGCCACTTCATGCTGGATCCCAAGAAAAGGAAGACTACCTTTTTCTCTGGCTGAAGTTGTTTATACACAGTAAAATCCTCACTGTTCATTTAATTCTGAGAGCATAACAATGACCCACATGTTGAATTAACACGAGGGGATTTTACTGGGTAGGTTTACATTTTTAACAAAGTCAATGTTTGAGAGTGTAACTCTATTGTATCAGTGTTTCATACCAGATGTGGGTCAGATAATTCTTAGTGATGTTTTTAACTTATTTGGAGTGCCAGATGGAGTTCGGATGTCATTTAACTGGCCTGTTACAGAAAAGTATACTAATAGAATTTTAATTTTATTTTTTAGAATACTTGGCTTTGATTATTAAATCTTTCTGGAATTCATATTGTCTTAATACCCCTACCTATATAACGCATATAGGTTGACCAAAGCAAACTATTAAGAGAAATACAAATACTGTACAATTGTCTGCAGGTCAAGGTGTTGATCTGGGACTTAAGGGGTCAGCCGCCGGTGACGTGAGTCATCTATTCAATAGATGACTGCAATAGATGCAATAGATTCTATTGCATCTGTGGCATACGACTCCGAATTGGGCAAGGTTTCAGCATCAGGGTCCGATTGACTTAAATTAAAGTTAAATATTTCAAAAATATATAAACCAGAAAGCGCAGAAACCTAGTATGTCCAACATTTTTGTATTTCTTCGTAAAATTAATGCCCTACTTCTTCATTAAAGAGTGTCGCACAGAAGTAGTGAAAACAGCACATCTATGCTGTTTGTTGTGATCTTGTAGATCGGCCATTTTCACTGTTCAAAAATGTTTTTAAAAAGATAATAAAAAAGCAACGGGTTTTGGACATATAATAACAAAGCCCAGGTTTCCGCCCGACATCAATGATAGGTGAAATATACGGAGTTTGCACAAAGAATTGGCACTGAATCTGAGGACAGACAGACTCACACAGACCTTAACCCCTGGTGTCTCTGTACAGTATGTTGAATCTGAGGACAGACAGACTCACACAGACCAACCCCTGGTGTCTCTGTGGAGAGTACAGTATGTTTGGCCATCGTGTTGTTAGGATAACCCACCATCTCACGTTATTGTGGTTTACTTTTTCAATCATATCTTCCAGCCAAGAGAAAAGCACAGAGGCCGGTATCCATGTTCCCACGGAAGGGACTAGTGTACGTGTGACTTGCCCTTCCTTCTACTTTGTGAATAATGTAATTGTTGTTTAGTCCAAAAGTGATGATGTCTGTAACACACCGTTGCTCACTAAATGTTTTTATGTTGTATCTTTATACAACCCCCCACCCCTCACCTCACCCTACCCCACCCCAAGAAGTCTGTGTCTGTTTGTTGTAAGGTGTACTTTCAGTATTCCAAGATGTTACCATGGAAGGGTAAGGAAATATAATAAAACTCAGTTTGGAAAATAGTTGCATGGACTGTCATATTGTTTATATTATTATATAAATATATATGTATAACATCCATGATAGCTGTGTGTGTCCGAGTGTGTCCGAGTATGTGTGTGTGTGTGTGTGTGTGTGTGACTGTGTGTGTTAGCATGCAGCCATGTTCAGCCATAAGTGCCAAGTTCGCTCACACGCAGGCGTCACTAATCCTGTTCTCTCCCAACACAATTAAAGTGCTCTGCCTTCCTCTGTGTCTGTCACATCAACCGAGAGGATGAGGGGAGGGGAAGAGGCCAGCTGTCCCCATTTCAGGCCCTAATCTCCTCAGCCATGACAACCACAGCAGCCGGCCCCTGTGCATGGGTGTGTGTGGAGTGTTGTGTGTGTGCGTGCGTGCGTGCATGTGTGTGCGTGCGTGCGTGCGTGTGTGTGTGTGTGTGTGTGTGTGCGTGTGTAAGAGAGAGAGAGAAAGAGGGAGAGAGAACCCAAGATGCATCAGGTAGTCTACAGATCATTCTCTAGTCTATGTGATGTGAAATCTCTTTGTTTGGCTGCCATTTGCCACCAACAAATGAGTGGCACCGCGTGCATATCAATTAAGACACTAAGTCAATAAGCACTGTGTTCTTGTACAGCAGGTGGCAGCCTTGGAAATGTACTATGAGCAAGTGCCTGGTGGAATCATGAATTACTAGACGCCGGGGGAAGATTCCGAGGGAAAATTGAAGCTCTCCCCCCAAACAATGGTGGTGGTATTCCATTTCCTTCAAAGGACTAATGTGATTTTCAACCAGAGAAGGAGGTGGCATGCCATTTGCCTCGACATTGTGGAAGGAGAGAGAGAGAGAGACAGACAGACAGACAGACAGACAGACAGACAGACAGACAGACAGAGAGAGAGAGAGAGAGAGAGAGAAAGGGACACATGGGAGTGAAGTGAAGGCATAGGTAATTACAGAACGGAACTAAACCAACCGTAACATTTGTTTATGGACCAGTACTGGGCCATAAACAGTAAATTGAAAGCCATTTGCAAATGATCCATGGCCAGTTTAACCACTTTCCAACCATGGTGTCCCACAGTCCTTATATTATTATTGGGCATGTCATAGACTACTGGTGGTCCGTGCGTGAGGGAATTGCATGTGGTCCCTGACCAGGCGTTTAGTAATGCCACATAAAGGAAAGTGAAGATTTATTTATATTTATATATATGTATTTTCTTCCATGGAACAGTGCACAAATTACCCAGGTGTCCTAGCTATGATGATGCGTCAATGTTGTCTGTTACTAGGAAGCCGGAGGCAGTATTGATTTCGTCGATTAAAACTAAGACTACGTTTTTTCACCGACGAAAACGACATGGAAACGAAATAAAAACGAAGCTATGATGACTAAAACTAAGACTAAAAATGTTCGTCGACTACGTTTTTTCACCGACGAAAACGACATGGAAACTAAATAAAAACGAAGCTATGATGATTAAAACTAAGACTAAATATACTGACAATTTCGTCAATAAATAAAAACTAGACAAAAATGTTAGGAAGGGACTAGTGGACAAGAGATCCAGTATAAGTCATTTTACAATTAGTTGCATGCTGAAAATTGCAGGTCAATGAGTGACACTCAAGTCATACATACCTTTTTTGAGCTCTGGACCCCTCTCATATTTCAGTTATGAGCTCTGGACCCCTCTCATATTATAGTTATGAGCTCTGGACCCCTCTCATATTTCAGTTTGAGCTCTGGACCCCTCTCATATTTCAGTTTGAGCTCTGGACCCCTCTCATATTTCAGTTATGAGCTCTGGACCCCTCTCATATTTCAGTTATGAGCTCTGGACCCCTCTCATATTTCAGTTATGAGCTCTGGACCCCTCTCATATTTCAGTTTGAGCTCTGGACCCCTCTCATATTTCAGTTTGAGCTCTGGACCCCTCTCATATTTCAGTTATGAGCTCTGGACCCCTCTCATATTTCAGTTATGAGCTCTGGACCCCTCTCATATTTCAGTTATGAGCTCTGGACCCCTCTCATATTTCAGTTATGAGCTCTGGACCCCTCTCATATTTCAGTCATGAGCTCTGGACCCCTCTCATATTTCAGTTATGAGCTCTGGACCCCTCTCATATTTCAGTTATGAGCTCTGGACCCCTCTCATATTTCAGTTATGAGCTCTGGACCCCTCTCATATTTCAGTTATGAGCTCTGGACCCCTCTCATATTTCAGTTATGAGCTCTGGACCCCTCTCATATTTCAGTTTGAGCTCTGGACCCCTCTCATATTTCAGTTATGAGCTCTGGACCCCTCTC
The DNA here is from genome assembly GCF_951216825.1 of Electrona antarctica. NCBI lineage: Eukaryota > Metazoa > Chordata > Actinopteri > Myctophiformes > Myctophidae > Electrona > Electrona antarctica. Next base: position 9,654,918 of record NC_136806.1, read on the forward strand.
ATATTTCAGTTATGAGCTCTGGACCCCTCTCATATTTCAGTTATGAGCTCTGGACCCCTCTCATATTTCAGTTATGAGTTCTGGACCCCTCTCATATTTCAGTTATGAGCTCTGGACCCCTCTCATATTTCAGTTATGAGCTCTGGACCCCTCTCATATTTCAGTTATGAGCTCTGGACCCCTCTCATATTTCAGTTATGAGCTCTGGACCCCTCTCATATTTCAGTCATGAGCTCTGGACCCCTCTCATATTTCAGTCATGAGCTCTGGACCCCTCTCATATTTCAGTCATGAGCTCTGGACCCCTCTCATATTTCAGTTATGAGCTCTGGACCCCTCTCATATTTCAGTTATGAGCTCTGGACCCCTCTCATATTTCAGTTAAATAATGCCTGAGCTTCATGTAATTTGCACATTTGATGGACCTTTTTTTGAGTTGTGCAACCACTCCCTTACGGAGTTATGTGTGTGGCTGGCTGGCTGGCTGGGTGGGTGGGTGGGTGGGTGCCTGCCTGGCTGGGTGGGTGGGTGGGTGCCTGCCTGGCTGGGTGGGTGGGTGGCTGGGTGGGTGCCTGCCTGGCTGGGTATGAGCACGAAATCAGCATGGTTGTTTTTCACCACCTGTGCGCAACCTAACACACATACACACACGCACATATTAACTGTATATATGATGATTTCGGGTGTGCCAATACAGTACAGTGACAGTACAGTACAGTAGAGGGTACAGTAGAGGGACCGGCACACGGTAACTGTCATTTCTCAACCGTTTCGGACGCGGCCCGGGCGGCACACCGGAACCGGCCCGCCCCCCTGGACGCGTTCCTGGGGGTCTGTCTGGAGCCCCCGCCCCCACCCCCGGGGACCCCCACATGGTAACTCTGTCATTTCTCTACCGTTTCGGACACGGGGCGGCTTGCCGGAACCGGGCCGGCACCCTGGGTGCGTTCCTGTGGGTCTGGAACTCCCCCCCTCCCCCGGGAACCCCCACACGGAGTTGCACCATTCACTTCATACGGGTGTGATTTTTAAGTTAAAGCCAAGGACAACTTTAGTTTTTTTCAACCAAGGTTCATGTATTAGGTGTACTTGCTGCTTTCTTTCATTTGGGATTTTAGCTGTTTTTGAAAGGGGGCGGGGGCATTCGAACAAAATATGATGGCGATTTATTATTTACTATAGTCCTACTAGACCCCAGGAAATTACATCTGGCCACAGAAGATCGCAGGATCTACTGAATGTGAAGGTAGCCTACTGGGGGGAAGCTACGTGTGTCATAGGCTCAATATGTCAGTTTGACACATTCAGTAGATCTCTTGATCTTTTGTGGCCAGATGTAATTTCTTGGGGTCTAGTAGGACTATAGTAAATAATAATAAAAAAATCGCTATGAAATACATAGGCCTATTTAACCCCATGTTCGAATGCCCCCGCCCCCCTGTCAAAAACAGCTAAAATCCCTAAAACGAAAGAAAGCAGCAAATGAAAAATAAATGAACACTCATCTTTTATTTTCTCTAATAACAACCTAAAACATGAACCTTTAAAAGGTCAACTTTAGTACTGTATATCTAGGATAAACTGATTATGGACGTGTTTTAGCAGACAAAATTTTGCTCATACTCCAGAGGGCGCAATTTCCTTAACACATGAATCTGGGGATGCAAATGCAGCCCATTCTTGTGCTTATACCTGCCTGAAAGTGAACTATGAAGTCAAATTAATTCAGAAAAAGGTTATAGATCTGTCATCAATTTTAAACTGATCATGAGTTTGTCTACACAAAGTAGTCTTGCCTGTGAAATGTATAATTTGTAAATGATGACGACATGATCTGTTATTATAGATTTATAAAAGCCCACCTATCAATTCACAGTGTCAACTACTGAAACATCAGGCCTATGCAATGTAGGCAAATACGATTTTCAAAGTCTGCAATATTCTCAATAAAACAACTTAGCTAATGCTATTTTCTAAGATTTGAAAAAGGGCGTCATTTGAATGTCATCATCATATCATGCAATCATTTAGCTTTGTATACATTTCTAGACTAGACTGCTAGGCAATATAATGTATCTTGACTGTCATGCATTATGTCCTTAACTCAGTGGAAAGGGTCAACGTCAGCCATGTCCGCCAACAAGGTCACAAAGTTGATTCTACCTCTCCAAGTACAGGGATGGGCTAATGCAGAAAAGGGGGAGGTTTACATTTACAACCCTCTATTTTCCAGCAAAGGCCTCCAGGGACTATCAAACTACCACGTCTGCAGCTGTGTGAGAGAGAGAGAAGTGGAGAGAGAGAGACGTGGAGAGAGAGAGAGAGGAGAGGAGAGAAGAATCAAAACAAGACGTTTTGAGGATAGGAAAGGGAAGGCAGCGGAGATAAGAGGCACAAATTAGACCGAGGGGTTTATGAAAACAACAAAAGAAAAAATCTCAACATCTGGAGAACAGGAGAAAGTGAGCTGCCAGCGTGGGAACATCGGGTTATTATTACGCGTACAGTACAGCAACATCTGCACCACCAATAAGATCAATTTAATTAGACACCGTCCGATCAGCGCTTGATACTTTCATTATACAACATGCACAGATTGGATAGACACCAACCTTTTGCAGAGGCGTCATTTTAGAAAACTTGTGTGCAGGACCGAGTTATAACCAGCTGTGTGTCTGCGAGTCGTGTTCGTTCGAATCGAGTCCCGAGAGTTCGTTCGTT
>NC_136806.1:9657838-9667838 GCF_951216825.1 Electrona antarctica
TTAATGGTGAAGTTAATCAAGCGGGTGGTCACTGGTCAGTATATGACTCAGCTGGACAGCCTGGGAAGTTGCAAACGCAGTCAGGCTGTCAGGACACGGCCGGGCAGGACACGGTCAGGCTGTCAGGACACGGCCGGGCAGGCCTGTCATGTCCTGTGGTCTGTGGCAAAGACAGGAAGTGGTGAGGGGATTTCCTGCCCCGCTTTGAAAACACCTTGGCCTGACCAGCCAGCTGACCGTGACAACATGCAGAGTCACTGACACACACACACACACACACACACACACACACACACACACACACACACACACACACACACACACACACACACACACACACACACACACACACACACACACACACACACACACACACACACACACACACACACACACACACACACACAGCCACACCACTTACTGCACCTGTATATGCAGCATGTGCACACTCAAACATGTGCATAAACATAGACAGATAAAAGTGCATGTGCCCGTGCTTACGCACGCACGCACACACTCACACACAAGTTCGCACACACACACACGGACACACGCACGGTCGCACGCACGGTCGCACGCTCAAACGTTTCATGACTAAATGTTGGGTGAGGTCATCTCTAGTACAAAGAGGACGCTAAGAAGAACAAAGTAGGCTTAAGCGGAGTATTAGATGACCTAAATGAGCTATAAAGCACAGAGGAGGGGGTTGTGCAAAAACAAAAAAAACACATAACGCAAAGAAGAGAATGGAAGGTATTGTGGTGAATGGCGGTGATGCAATTTTGGAACCAGACAGTTGGAGAATGCAAGTAATTAACTAAATGCACGAGAGCAGGAGTCATCGTGGTCCTCTCTCTGATCACACACAGGCAGGCCCTTTGTAGACGCTCTAACAACTATTCAAGACAAAGAGAACATACTGTAGCCTCATACTGCTTTTGGCTTCCCGAGTTATCGTTATAGCAATTAGCAACACCACCAGTCTTCAACCAAGTCTAGTCTTTGTCAGGAGATGATGATAGGATCGTGCTAAACCAAAAGAAAATGAATGAACACTTGTTGAAGACAACAGCATAGTGTGCAGAAATTACGTCTTCTTTTTACTAAATCGATTTTCTGCTACCCAGCGCATGTGAAATCCATATTCTACAGTGAATGTGCATGTTTTCTTCCTCCTATTGTCCAATGGGAATAACCCATTTTGAGCGGGAACCCCTTTTGGTGTTTTAAACATTATGTTATAATTTAGCTATTGAAAAATAGCAGACCTACAAGCTCGTAGCGCGCCACTCGTTTTGTGCGCTACGAGCTTGTAGGTCTGCTATTTTTGAAAAATCGTGAAAATATTTATTTCAGAAAACTGGAGGATTTTGAAGATTTTATTACAATTTTGAGGTCAGGCCTAAATGGGAATAAGCACAGGTCTACGCGAACAAAGATATGTGTAACCATGAGTCCAGTCATGTTGTTTTACTGATTAATCAGTGGCGGGAAGGAAGAATGCATAGAATCCAAACAAAGCCACATCCTAATGGTGTACAGCTGGGTGGCCTAGTAGCCCCGGAGCTCACCGTTCTGATGGTGTACAGCTGGGTGGCCTAGTAGCCCCGGAGCTCACCGTTCTGAGGCCATCCTAATGGTGTCCAGCTGGGTGGCCTAGTAGCCCCGGAGCTCACATCCTAATGGTGTCCAGCTGGGTGGCCTAGTAGCCCCGGAGCTCACATCCTAATGGTGTACAGCTGGGTGGCCTAGTAGCCCCGGAGCTCACCGTTCTGAGGCCATCCTAATGGTGTCCAGCTGGGTGGCCTAGTAGCCCCGGAGCTCACATCCTAATGGTGTCCAGCTGGGTGGCCTAGTAGCCCCGGAGCTCACATCCTAATGGTGTACAGCTGGGTGGCCTAGCAGCCCCGGAGCTCACCGTTCTGAGGCACATCCTAATGGTGTACAGCTGGGTGGCCTAGCCCCGGAGCTCACCGTTCTGATGGTGTACAGCTGGGTGGCCTAGCGGCCCCGGAGCTCACCGTTCTAATGGTGTACAGCTGGGTGGCCTAGCAGCCCCGGAGCTCACCGTTCTAATGGTGTACAGCTGGGTGGCCTAGCAGCCCCGGAGCTCACCGTTCTAATGGTGTACAGCTGGGTGGCCTAGCAGCCCCGGAGCTCACCGTTCTAATGGTGTACAGCTGGGTGGCCTAGCAGCCCCGGAGCTCACCGTTCTGAGGCACATCCTAATGGTGTCCAGCTGGGTGGCCTAGCAGCCCCGGAGCTCACCGTTCTGATGGTGTACAGCTGGGTGGCCTAGCAGCCCCGGAGCTCACCGTTCTGATGGTGTACAGCTGGGTGGCCTAGCAGCCCCGGAGCTCACCGTTCTGATGGTGTACAGCTGGGTGGCCTAGCAGCCCCGGAGCTCACCGTTCTGATGGTGTACAGCTGGGTGGCCTAGCAGCCCCGGAGCTCACCGTTCTGATGGTGTACAGCTGGGTGGCCTAGCAGCCCCGGAGCTCACCGTTCTGAGGCACATCCTAATGGTGTACAGCTGGGTGGCCTAGCAGCCCCGGAGCTCACCGTTCTGAGGCACATCCTAATGGTGTACAGCTGGGTGGCCTAGTAGCCCCGGAGCTCACCGTTCTGAGGCACATCCTAATGGTGTACAGCTGGGTGGCCTAGCAGCCCCGGAGCTCACCGTTCTGAGGCACATCCTAATGGTGTACAGCTGGGTGGCCTAGCAGCCCCGGAGCTCACCTCCTAATGGTGTACAGCTGGGTGGCCTAGTAGCCCCGGAGCTCACCGTTCTGAGGCACATCCTAATGGTGTACAGCTGGGTGGCCTAGCAGCCCCGGAGCTCACCGTTCTGAGGCATGATAGGTGCATGGAGGTGTTACAGGAAATAAGGTAATACGTTAATGTGCAATTTGCTCATTTCCTGCTCATGAATGAAGTGCGACACTATTTAACTTTTTTTACCAAACATATGGGGGAAACGTGGAAGACCAAGCCTCTTACGGTTCGCTAAAGATTTGACTGTGATTTTTCAAATCTCACCTTTTGTTAATTGTCACATTCTTATTGTTATTGGCTAGAGGGTAGTGGTATTTATAGACTGCAGCTGGAAAGTGCGTGTGTGTGTGTGCGTGCGTGCGTCCGTGTGTGTGTGTGTGTGTCTGAGCAACATGTGCTCACAGATTCCTAGCTAGAGAGCTCATGGTGTTTTATTGTAAAATATATCAAGGTAAAGTACTCGTCTAACCGCAGTAATATTATCCACACATGGATCTGTGAAGTCTTCTTTCTTACTGACTAGCTCCGGTCCATTAGCTTTAATGCCTTTTGGGCGGGAAACCCTTTTGGTGTTAGCATCATGTTATGCTTTAGCTATTGAAAAATAGCAGATCTACAAGCTCATAGCGCGCCACCGAGTGGCGCGCTACGAGCTTGTAGGTCTGCTATTTTTGAAAAATCAAAGAACGACTGACATAGAAACATAGCTTTTTCAGAAAGCTGTCAGGATGTAGAAGACATTTTTAGAATCTGATCTCAGGTCAGAATGGGTTAATGCCTTAGCGTTAGAGCTATGCTACTCTCGTCTTCCTGCGCTCGCATGAAATGCAGACCAGCCTCTCGACTGTAGCGAAGATTAAAAAAAGAACGTTTTCGCTACTCACCAATACAAAGGCGGCTTGTGCCCCCCATGCACCATGACACATATAAAATCCACTTTTTGGCCAGAAAAGGGATTTTCTTTTTTAGAGAGTAGCATAGCTCTAATGCAAAGGCATTGGACCAGAGCTATACTTACTAAATACACCCGCACTGACAATATACTCATGTGGGGCCGCGCTAGCAGTCCACGCACACACGCATGCGCGCATGCACAGACACACACACACACGCATGCGCGCATGCACAGACACACCCACTGACGCACACATGTACACATATCTCTGTCTGCAGATAATCTCACAAATGTATGCAGATGAGCGATACATTTCTTGTGCACGCTGTCAGCAGAATAATGAACCCAACTGGTAAACTTCACGGACAGCTACTTCATGTTATTCTTTGTGAATTTGTAACCTCGGACACGCCATCTCTCCACTGTTCTCCAGGGCACGCTATGGAGTAACCTGACTCCGCCAGATGGGGCAGCAGAGAGTACACTGGGTTCCCCGGGGAACCCAGTGTACTCTCTGCTGCCCCATCTGGCGGAGTCAGGTTAGCTATTGAGTGCAACTAACCTATACTGGTCTGCAGATGTAGTGTTGTTTTTGGCAGCAAATTTTGATTTTAGTTTTAGTCATAGTCTTTTGAATAATTTTAATTTAGTTTTAGTCACATTTTAGTCAACTGGAATGTCTTAGTGTTAGTCTAATTTTAGTCGACTAAATGTCAGGCGGTTTTAGTTCACTAAATCCACAGTTGATTTAGTCGACTAAAATGTATTTTGGCAGGCCTTGATGCCGTCGTAATGACTGTTTTTACACTTGTTTTTACACATGCTGAAAATAGCAGATCTAAAAGCTCACAACGCGTCACGCTGCGACGCGTTGTGAGCTTGTAGATCTGCTATTTTCAGCATGCAACCAAGTGTAAAATGACTTATACTGGATCTCTTGTTGGTCCACTAGTCCCTTCCTAACATTTTAGTCTAGTTTTAATTTCTTGCCGAAATTGTCGATATATCTAGTCTTAGTTTTAGTCATCGTAGCTTAGTTTTCATTTAGTTTCTATTTAGTTTTTGTCAGTGAAATAAGGTAGTCGACGATCATTTTTCGTCTTAGTTTTAGTCGACGAAACCAATACTGGTCTGCTGTCCTTCCGGGTTACTGCTAAGTCCTACTACGTCATTCAGTCATAAAAGCCTACATCTTTCTATTCTATTCCATACAACTCCTACACACACCACACACACTCATTGACAGAGCAATCCAAAAGTAACTAAGTAACTTCAGTACATTTACTTAAGTACTAACCCTAACCCTTTGTAATTTACTTTCCAGTACTTACATCCACTCCACTACATCTCAGATCCAAATATTGTACTTTTACTCCACTACATTTATTTGAAAATCTTAGTTACTACCGTCCGGTAGTTACTTTTTCTGATTATTATTACAAAACTTATCAACCACTTATAGCCCTATATACATTTCAGCCATTTGAAAATAGCCGATCTACAAGCTTATGCTGTTTTCAAGATTTTTATACATTTGCATAATGAGCACTTTACTTCTGGTACTTTAAGTACATTTTGATGCCAATACTTTTGTACTTTTAAAATTTGAATTTCCGGGACTTTCGCTTGTAACCGAATATTTACACTTTGCAGTATTCATAGAGTACCTTTTCCACCACTGACTGTGATGTGTGCACGAGCGCGCGCGCGCGCACGCGCACACGCACACGCACGCACACGCACACGCACACGCACACACACACACACACACACACACACACACACACACACACACACACACACACACACACACACTCCAATCTCCATTGCTCTGTCTATGAGTGTACGAGCGTGCGTGCGTGCGTGCGTGCGTGCGTGCGTGCGTGCGTGCGTGCGTGCGTGCGTGCGTGCGTGCGTGCATGCGTGCATTGGCACACGGGACAGAGACATTCAGTTGGGCCCCATACACACACATCAAACACATTTCACGTTCTGTGTTCTGTCAGTGTTTGATGGCCGCCTCAATGTTTTATTTTCCAATGGAAGTCACATGGTTTGACCAAACATTTGTGTTTGATGACTGTGTTCTGCCCGTTAAGTAAAAATAAAAGTTTACTTTCCACGACTGGGGGCGGGAGACATGCAGTTTGACGTCACTGTGTCACGCGGATTAAGTATTATTATCGGGGTGTGGCCTCATGCATGTGGAGATCTGTGGTCCGTCCATCCAGCGCCCCTTCTTCTAGTTACAAATGAAAAAGGGAGCAATAATTTCATTCATTCATACTTCATGATGTTTGACATCAATACTGTACTGTGTAGGTAGGATATTGGGACAGTAGTGGGTGAGTAATGCAGAGAGGGACTCTGTGTGCGTATGTGTGTGTGTGCGCGCACGTGTGTGTGTGTGTGTGTACGTGCGTGCGTGCCTGTTCCATACCCTGTAAGGCTACAATTGGAGTCCTCGTCACCATCGACCAGAGTTTCTTTCCGTTGGCCCTGCACACCAAACGGAACAACTGACTCTGTTCTTTTTTTTTCTTTGCTGAAATGCAATCGCTCCAAACTTCTTCTCTCTTTCTCATCCTATGCGAAAGGAGCTCTCTTTCTCATCCTATGTGAAAGGAGCTCTGGTGTGCGTGGGCTCAGTCACAGGCAGCGTAGCAACCCCTGCTTGTGGATCTTCCATTGCAGACCTTGAGCGTTGTGTTCGAGAGCCGAGAGCCTTTATCTGAAAAAGATACGGATACAGAAACAATCTGTTTCTTGTTGAAAAATGAAGGTTACATTTAACTCAGAAGAGTGCGCAAATTGGAACCAAATGGATATTTTAAGGATAACCTATGTATAGATTAGGCTTTAGTTCTAAAATAAACAGTATTATCGTCACGACTTCCAGTGTAGTCCAGATAAAACAAACTGCACTGTTTGAATCTGTCATCTCTTGTGCCACTATCAATACATAAATATACCATTTCCTTTCTGCAGCCGCTTCGGTGTTAAAAATAGCCAAGTGAATAAGACTTTGTAATTTCGGGGACCATAGACTGAGGTACAGGACAAGAACCCTTCAAGTAGAAACAAGACATTCAGTCACTGGCAAAGTTTAATCCATTTTGGGGCGGGAACCCCTTTTGGTGTTTTAAGCTTTACGTTATACTTTAGCTATTGAAAAATAGCAGATCCACAAGCTCGTAGCGCGCTACGAGCTTGTAGGTCTGCTATTTTTGAAAAGTCGTGAAAATGTGGTGCAAATCTTTGAATATATATTTCAGAGCGAACATTTTTAACTAAAATATTGGCTTCTGGAACTACATATTTTGAGATGGGGGTCCGTGGCCCAATAGAGATAATTCTGGGGGTCCTTGACATGAAAAAGGTTGAGCACCACTGACATAGAAACATGGGTTTTTCAGAAAACTATTAGGATTTAGAAGCCTTTTTTTTTAATCGCCATCAGTCCAAAATGGGTTAAGGGCTTTGTGACAATGTGCTGAATAAACGAGTGAAACCGAGGAGCTGTTAAGTTGTCTGTAGAAGAAGAAGTGTGAGTTGCATTGCTAGTAAAATCAGGCAATGCCGTTTATACAACTTCAAGAATAGCTATTTTTTTGGGTTAAACTGAGTAATTAATTAATTCCTTGTCCTTCTACACACCATGTCCTGCAGCACCAGAGTTGCAACGAAAGGGTAGATGTACTTCAGACCAGTGTTGTTTTTGGCAGCAAGTTTTGATTTTAGTTTTAGTCATAGTCTCTTGAATAGTTTTCGTTTAGTTTAAGTCACATTTTAGTCACCTGGAATGTTTTAGAAATGGTAAATGGTAAATGGTGCATTTATATAGCGCCTTTATCCAAGGCGCTTTACAGCGATTGTGCATTACATTCACCCATTCAAACACACATTCATACACCGATGGCAGCGGAAACCATGCAAGGCACCAACTAGCACATCGGGAGCAATTAGGGGTTCAGTGTCTTGCTCAAGGACACTTCGACAGTGACTCTGGGGGAGCCCGGGTTCAAACTGGCAACCTCACGGTTGTCATCCAGCCACTCTACCCCTGAGCCACCGCCGCCACTAGAGTTAGTCTAGTTTTAGTCAACTAAATATCATAAGCCCGTTTTGTCAGGCCTTGATGTCGTCGTAATGACTGATTTTTCACTTGCTGAAAAATAGCAGATCTACAAGCTCACAACGTGTCACGCTGTGACGTGTTGTGAGGTTGTAGATCTGCTATTTTCAGCATGCAACCAAGTGTAAAATGACTTTATACTGGATCTCTTGTCCCTTCCTAACATTTTAGTTTAGTTTTAGTTTATTTGTTGACGAAATAAATTGTCAATATATTTATATATATATCGGTTTTAGTGATCATAGCTTAGTTTTCATTTAGTTTATTCCATTTAGTTTTCGACAGTGAAAAAAAGGTAATCGACGAACATTTTTTGTTTTAGTTTTAGTCGACGGAAATAACACTGCTTCAGACGTAGGCTGTACAGGCACCAAAGTAATCTGTAATAATGAATCTCTGTTTTATGACTTCCTCTTAACCCTCCCCCCTCCCCCCCCCCCATGTGGATGTTCTGTAACAGTGTCAAACAGTGAGTCTTTATGTGTCCAATAGAGGTCTGTGTATGAGTTGGAACCAAAGAGGGCTCATTCAGTCAGTCAGGGGTGAAGACTAAACACTGAGACCTTTAGGCCTCCCAGAGACAGACAGACAGACAGACAGACAGACAGACAGACAGACAGACAGACAGGCAGGCAGGCAGGCAGGCAGGCAGGCAGGCAGGCAGGCAGGCAGGCAGGCAGGCAGGCAGGCAAAAATATCAAAAATAGCAGACCTACAAGCTTGTAGCTTGTAGATCTGCTATTTTTCCAATAGCTAAATTATAACATAATGCTTTAAAACACCAAAAGGGGTTCCCGCCCAAAATGGGTTAAGCCGCCACACACTGGACTGTCCTGTTCAACTCTCCCATAGTGGGACGGGCCAATATAAGCACGACTACAGCATTTCTGTGCCGGCATTGTCATGCATGCACACAGACATCTATAACATCCAAAAATGACGTGCACGTTCAGATAATGTGAATAAGCAAATTCACATTCACATAGTAACTGCCTAGTATAGAGCGTCGCAGTCCCGCCCCCTTTCATGACGACGCCAGGCCCAGGAAATTATTCCTAATGTATTTTTCCCCTTAGACATTTCAAAAAGTATTTATTTAAAGACCTTTTAAGCGTCGTACAAAGCCAACTCGAGTCGTGACAAATCATGACAACAAACAATATTTTGGACCAAACAAATAATTACAAAGAAGAAAAACAAGAAAAAAAGTGTAACCTGCCGTTTTTTTCTTCTTTCTAATTATTTGTTCGGCCCAATTTATTTTGTTTGTTGTCATGGTTTGTCACAACTCGAGTTGGCTTTGTACGACGCTTAAAAGGTCTTTAAATAAATACTTTTTGAAATGTCTATGAGGAAAATGAACGGGGAATCATTTCCTGGGCTCTGGTAGGGGGCGGGACTTGAGAAGAGGAGAAGAGAGAAGGAGACAGTCAACGGCATGGGGACGGAGGGGGGGGGGGGTGGAGGGGGGTGTTGAGAAGAGGAGAAGAGAGAAGGAGACAGTCAACGGCATGGGGACGGAGGGGGGGGGGGGTGGAGGGGGGTGTTGAGAAGAGGAGAAGAGAGAAGGAGACAGTCAACGGCATGGGGACGGAGGGGGGGGGGGGGTGGAGGGGGGTGTTGAGAAGAGGAGAAGAGAGAAGGAGACAGTCAACGGCATGGGGACGGAGGGGGGGGGGGGTGGAGGGGGGGGGGGGGGTGGAGGGGGGTGTTGAGAAGAGGAGAAGAGAGAAGGAGACAGTCAACGGCATGGGGACGGAGGGGGGGGGGGGGTGGAGGGGGGTGTTGAGAAGAGGAGAAGAGAGAAGGAGACAGTCAACGGCATGGGGACGGAGGGGGGGGGGGGTGGAGGGGGGGGGGGGGGTGGAGGGGGGTGTTGAGAAGAGGAGAAGAGAGAAGGAGACAGTCAACGGCATGGGGACGGAGGGGGGGGGGGGTGGAGGGGGGGGGGGGTGGAGGGGGGGGGGGGGGACGGAGGGGGGTGTTGAGAAGAGGAGAAGAGAGAAGGAGACAGTCAACGGCATGGGGACGGAGGGGGGGGGGGGGGTGGAGGGGGGTGTTGAGAAGAGGAGAAGAGAGAAGGAGACAGTCAACGGCATGGGGACGGAGGGGGGGGGGGGGGTGGAGGGGGGTGTTGAGAAGAGGAGAAGAGAGAAGGAGACAGTCAACGGCATGGGGACGGAGGGGGGGGGGGG